>NC_092858.1:51230090-51262946 GCF_032062135.1 Pyxicephalus adspersus | reverse complement strand
GACATAGAAAAAGTTTACAGATGAATAAATCTACGTTTGAGGTGTTAAGATCACCAAGAACATTAGTGAGAAGCAGACCAAAACAAAAGATGCTTGAAGAGTGCTTAATACCATCTGTTAAGTTTAGGGAGGGAGGCTGCTTTGGTAGTGGTGAAGTTAGAGATTTGTACAGAGTGAAAGGAAACTTGAATAAGGAAGGCTTTTCCAACACCTTGTCATACTCTGTGGGCAGCACTTTAAAAGAGGCGCTTTTGTCCTACACTAACCCAAAGCACCCTTCCAAACTATACAAGGACTATTTATAAAAGGAAATGGGTCTTACTCAGGGATGTCTGACAGCATACGAGAGATTAGTATGAGCAGAAGTTTATCAGGGTTGGAGAACCTGCTAGAACCGCTGGATTTGCTTGTCACTGCCCTGTCCTTGCTTGCAGAGTCCTTTTCGTGCGTTGGACTGCCTTACTCTTGCAGGTAAAGGCTGCAGCATTTCCCCACTGTATGGTTATACTGAAGACAAACTTGTTTAGTTTATTTAGCTAAGGAAAATCCATGTTTCTATTTTCTGCTGAAATCACTCTTTTGGATATATTTTTGGAAAATAAAACTTGGATCTCTAGCTATGCTGGTAATCCGTGTTCCCCAGAACTTTACATCTGGTGCTTTGTTTACCCTTTTCCCACTACCACTTACCACTTTCCCACTTGGTGGGGCTAATACCTGTGAATGACTTCAAGGGAAAATTCTGGCCTTTCTTGTGCCAGCCTTGAGTTACTAGTGCTATCTGGGCTCAAAGGGGGTATAGTGGGGCTTATTACCAGATTTGTCACCAAGGCCACATATGCACAACCTGAGGCGAGTGACCCCCAAATGTTAGAGCAGAACTCATAGCCTGGTAATCTCTAGTTTTGGGTCAGCCATAGTGACACTAGAACTAGAGACTAATTTGTGGACATGGTGTGGCAAAATGTGGTGGAAGATCAACTTGAGCCTGCCAGTTGGTGAGATCCCCACCTCAACAATGCACCACACAGTTTTTAAAAAAGGAGCCTCACTGAGCCTGAGGCCTAGCACACTTGATAGCAGGGGTTAGTACTTTAGCACTCCAGGGATCTGAGCAACTTTGATTCAGTATCCACTACAGACACATTCTATGCAGCCACAGGTTGTCTGCCTACTCACCCCTTGATTTGACCTATGTAATGTGGCAGTTTGAATGTATGGTTCACTTTTAACCACCTCTCCTGCAGGACCTTGCTGAACTTGAGTGTGAGGGGTCTCTTTGGTTAGAGGAATTGGCCTTATAGAAAAGACCCTTAATGTTATGTGTTGATAGTTACATTTTGTTCCTGTAACAAAAGGGTATCAGCTGCTTGTAACATACACTCAGAGGTTATGATCATAAGACATAATCACTAGCTGTTATGAATAACTGTAAGATTCACTCCATTTTTATACACATTGATTACGAAAGGGTGGGTTATAAATTAAAATATATTATATGTCCTCTAATCACATAATGCTTAGTATTTTTTTTCCCCTATATACACCTAGGGTGATATAATATTACCTTTAAATTCCTAGTAAAATATTAGCCATATGTTTACATTAGCTCTGTTTTTTCTTTCTCCTAGCCTGTCTTCTAGTCTAGTATAATCATTTACTGCCTGAAACTGCTACTCTTTTAAAGCATATGTTTATTTCTTTCAGTAGTTAGAAAATTATACCTTATTATTCATGGTATTATGTGTAGTTCTATTCTTAACATTCTTATTGTATATGATTGTATATATTATATATTATCAATATATTGTATATGAGAAAACTCTTGTTGTCTACTGGTTCTTAACAAGTGAAACTGGGCATTTGTCGGAGTGAACTCACCGTACAGGGTGTTGACTTTGATAAATGTGACATACAGAATAATATTCCCAAGGATAATACTTTCCCAGGTCTGCAGACTGAGCTGATTTCTGAGATTAGCGAAATACCACAAATCATGTTTGGGACTGGCTGCATCTTACACTAATATTTGCTGCATGAGCTTCCACAAACGTTTACAGGAATTCCACGCTTTACAGGCCTAGACCCTATGAGTGGTTTGATTTTCGTAAAAGAGATTATGTTTCTGGCCAAATGATGGGGAATATTCGAGGTGGTGGGCAAGATAGGGGAGATAACTACTTGGTGTAGAGACTTCACAAAGGGACACAAATCAGTGATGGTCCAGTGGAATGTGGATGCAGAGATAAAGGCTAAATTATGCCAATATTCAGTGCCGGTTAATCCTGATAGTCCTTGGGAGTTTACTACATACAAAGGCATCAAATGAGCTGCATTTTCCTAGTAGGCCAAGAGGGAGGGGAACTGTCTTGACAGATAACAGACTACTACATAGAAACACACAGTATTGGAGCAGGAGTACCATAAAAAGATGGTAAGTTTTACTTGGCAGGAGATTTCTCTTAGTGTTTGACCATCATGGTATTCTATTATTGTCTCCACTTCACCCTAGAGGGGCACATGTACATTAATCCATTATTTGTTTTATAGGTACTTAAAAGGGGCAGTGGAGGGTTGTTTTGCCTTCAAAAGGAAATTCAATTTGGGGACTTCTGGGAGCAGTATACGTTTATGCTAAAGAAAAGCTGCCTTTGCTGAAAACCAGCTATACTTTTTCTTTTACAAACAGTGTTTTGTTTGCCTTTTTGGAAAACCTAAAAGCTTTTTGTTGCCATATGGCTGTGCTTATATTTCCTGTTCCCTTGAACATTATACCAGCTAAAACCCTCACTACTTACCCACCATTTCATATCTCCCTACTAGTGTGTGCTGCTTCCTCCACTTCTTAGATTGTAAGCTCTTTCAGGCAGGGTCCTTTTCTCTGGTGTCACTGTGTATGTCAGTCATTTGCAGCCCCTATTTATTGTACAGCGCTGCATAATATGTTGTCAATTTATTAAATGTTTTGTTCTTTGGAATGATCAGTTAATTAATATAATTAAAAAAGTCTAAAATATAAAACACTAAAATATACAAAACTATATGTATTTTAGCACAAATGTAAATAAATAAAAAAAAAATTCAACCATATTTCAAAAAAAAAAAATTATTATAAAGAGCTCTTGAAATTCACATAATAATTTAAATGTATAGGCAACAAACCAAAATTGTACCTAAATGTTGTCACTATGTGGTAATCAGTGTAGATTAATGAGTAAAATAGGATGTAAACTAATCTAACATCAGTCTGCAACATAACTAAATTGAAAAAAATACAGTCTTAGTAGTGGTGCCAAACAAAATGTTGAACCTTCTTAAGTTGAGTCTGGCAAAAATAGTTTAGGCATGTAAGAATAGAACTTATGTATGAAAACTCTGCATATTTACAAAGACAAAAGTCAATGGAATGTTGTACTATCTAAAATATTCAACAGAACGTTTCAATCAACAGGGGCCTCTAAATAAAAAAATAGCCAGCATGGCGACACTATTCCTCATAGTGGTATAGGAAACTACAGAATAAAGAAACAGAATATTGTAATAATGGGAACTTGTCATTAGTTATGTGTCTATGAATTATTTTGCTGCCTTGTTAGGTAAACTGTATTTTGCAGGCAAAGTTTATAGAATTTTTAGTGTTTAGCTAAGCCATTACAAAATTATAAAAACGATTTAGGCAATACAGATGTTTATGCTCTAGCTTCATAGTATTTAGGGATGAATGCAGAGGCTAGCAAGGTTTTTAAACATTGAGAAAGGTTATCATAAATTATGAATAATGCCATGAATCCAACTAATTACCTAAAAGTTCTCACTATAGAACACTTAAAATTTTATAAGTAATTTTAAAAGTTGCTTTAATTTATGATTTTACATATATACATACTGTATGTCAGAGCTTCTGTTTTCCCCGTCTGGTAATGCACAGATCCTTAAAACCTAAACAATAACCAAATGATGCTTATTGGTGTGAAACCCAGAAATGTTTTAAGCAGGCTGGGAAGAACTTGTAGGCGGGTGTCAGCACCTGTATTGTGACCCAACTCTTCAGTAAGCACCCAAAAACAGCTGGGTGGTTAGTGAAAAGTGCTGGATGGTGCGTCCAAGTAAAAGAGCCTGGGGAGAAACCTGCTACTGGCACATATTACCAGTCTTGTACCGATGATAGCCAGTATTTTACCATCTGCAGGTGGGTTTACAAGTTTGCAAAGGCTCTGCAATGCAGTTGCTTAAAGGTATGTGATTTATAAAATACAGTTGTTTAGAATACAACTTAAACTTGGGTGAAACTTTTAAGGTTGCACATAGAGGAACTAAATATGCCACCTAGCCGAGTGGGGGGAAAAAAATTGTGGGGGGTCATGTTTCTGGACAAGTTAACAATACCACCTATACCTTACAGCAACACTTATATATGTATGCCCTAGTATTTAATTGCTCGCAGAACCTTACATATCTGGTTAACCAATTTTAACAAGGAGACAAAGTAGCCAAAATAAATTGTTGGATTAACAAGCTAAATAACAACTCTAAAAAATAAATGCCAACACAACAGAAAAAAGTCAAAAATCTAGTCAGAATTGATAAATACATTTTTTTGTATGTTTTAAATTGGCGGTACCCTTTAGATCTAACCTCAGTAGCTTTTGTTTGCCAAATGTGTCTGATACCTTCTTTTCACTAAAGCAGAAAATAACATTTTCTTTTAACTTGCACATTTTACAGCCTGCATAACAATACTTGTTTCCAAACATGGATGTGAATTTGAATTCATCCCAAGTACAGTGAAATCCAATTATCTATGCCTACTGTTTTTCCTATGATCCATTTTCATCAGCTTCACACAGAGGCATCTATACTAGAAACCTCAATGGTATTGTTGAAGCTGTTATTAGGTTCCAAGTAATGCAATTTGTTTATCGGTCCGCATGGGTTATCTCACTGTGTGTGTTCCTAAGCAATTTTACTTGTATATAAAAGTGCATACACCTACGCAAGTATGTGAGATGTGACAGAATGTGATATCAGAAGCCATCTTGTGTTCAAGAATCAACCTGTCTAGAGCCCTAGTTTTTCATTATTTTCTTTTTTTACCTTTGGACTTGATTTATCCTAGATTGCTTTAAATATGTTGAAAACTTGGTACAGTATTCCCACCTCTTCTTGTTAATTTCCCTTAAACTGTACTGTAGGAAAACATCATAGAGCATAAGAAAAATACAAATACATTTCAAATACATTGAAATATAGTCTATATTTACAGTGTTGATCCTTCATTACCTTTGCAATTTACTCTGGCATGCTGGTTTTCAGCTTTTGTTGCAAATCCTCAGTGATGGTGAAACATTTACGTGGATTGTTGGCAGACGTTGCTCTTGGAGGATGTTTTGATTCCAATTCTTTATTCATGTCAGTGTTCTTAAGCAGAATAGTGAGTGAGCCCACTGTCTTGTATGAGAAGCAACCCCACACATGGATTGTCTCAAGATGCTTTATATTTAGGAGAACAGAGGACCCATAGTAGCTTTCACCAGAGGCTTCTTTGCATGCCTTAATGACACAAGGCCATTGCCCAAAAGTCACCCCATTGTAATTTGATTACAATGATAGAATGATATTAAGTTTGCTTGTTCACACCTTTCACACCTGATTATTTTGTACAAGGGCCAACATACAGTGAAAATAGTTATTTTGTGATAATGGTAACTTTTTTTATGCTATTAAAGTTTTTTGCAATGAATGAAATCTGTGAGCTGCCACCATAAAAACTTAAGCAGCAATTTTTCCAAAATACTACAATTGTGTCACTGTAAAAAATTTTGGCCATAATTGTAGAGAAAAAGATAGGATGCAGAGGGGTCTATTCAAGTTCAAGGGAAGGTACAGGAAGAAAGGAGCTTACAATTTATTTGATATAGGGGAGGAATTATGACAGAAGAAAAGCTTGCACTCCAGACGGGAATAAGGAAGGATTGTGAAAGAGAAACCACATTAAAATTATTAGGTTATAGAGGATAAATTTATTAGAAAAAGGAGCTTGCAATTTTTCTTTTTATGCGTTTTGCATAAGGAGGAATAATTTATAATCTCCAAAAATTTGGAAGAATTACATTGCTTTGATATTTATAAAATATATATATTTTATTAAAAAAATGTATATATATTTTTTCATAGAGTACATTTAAATTTATACATTTAAGCAAATGAGCTTACAGTCCAAGTGGGCTAGTATATTATATCATACTGTTTGTATGAATTAAAATAAAGTTATTGATTTAAATTTTTTCCTCTGCAAATAAGGAATGTTTACTTTTTGCGCAAATCAAGCATATTAGTTGCTTCCATTTATGGTGAGCTTCTCATTGCCATGTTCAGTTTACTGTGATAAGCACACTGTTAATGGATGTGTTAAAGCCAGCACTACATATGCAGCCGCATGTATAATTAGAAACCATAGTTATCTTGCATTACACAGTTAACTTGCAGGATTTTCAGCATTTGAAGGAAGTTTTACTAAATCATTCTGTCATTTACACATTTCTCTCAATGCACAAAGAACAACCGGAGTAGTTCTGTAATTGCTAATTAACTTTAAAAGTTGAATATTGGATATTGTTGGTGATTATGCACCCAGGTGTTTTAAAAAAAAAATAATTGAACAAAGATATTGCACAATATATTAGTCTATCCTTTTAATGTTTGATATCAATAGGTATATTATCCTGTAAATGCATTTATTCCAAACTCATTGATTTACTGTAGTATTTTTTTTTTTTTATATTTTACCAAAAAGCACAGCATTTAGTGAAGACAAATCCCTAGTTTTGCTATCAATGTTTTTCCTCTCCTAGTCTTCGTTTGAATGCTGAATAATTTGCACTGGCACTTTAGGTTCTTGGTCCCAATATAAATCCACCTACATGGTTGAAGAGCCCACAGAATTTGTAATACATGTAGAGCTTATTGAAACAACTAGCCGCTTACATTAGTAGAGGAAGGCATGATCATTGCCAACAAAGATACCCATAGACATATAACATGTAATATGGTTGTTTTTGTTGAACCGTTTCTCTGCTACCACAATTAAAGCTTGTAAGTCACATTTAGTGGTGAATTAGTTTCAACTGTTAATGTAGTCACAGTGAGTCTAATAACACACTAAAGTTTCTCTAATCCATTATGCATTTTCTAAGCCTTTTTATATTATGTAGGTAACTTGTAAATCAAAACTTTTCAAGATGATCGGAATCTGGTTGTTCCAGTGCCAGGATAGATTTTTAGCTGATATCTGTCAATCCTCATGTGTTAGTGTGAAATATCTGGGGAAGGAGTTTGTAGTGGGTTGTAATGTTTATAGACAGTTTTTTCTATTTTGTCCTGGTATGTATTAACAGTCCATAGTTTATTGTCTATCGACTTTTATAAAGTTTATATTAAGTACAGTTTTTTGGTATCAAGTTCCTGTTTGCTTAAAGCTATTTCTTACTATGAAAAAGTTGAGTTAGGAAAAAAGCGCAATAAGCAACCTTGAAAGAGATGGAGATAACTTTGAAGATCGTACTATTTAATAGAAAGGCTGTTGCCTGAAGGGGAAAAGTGACTGCTCTAGCAGAAAGTGAAATGATTGTGTGTTTAGTACATTGATAGATTACTAGGATGAAAGCTACTGTATATTTTATAGAGGGATGTCATAGGGTTACGATAGTCAAGGTAGTATATGATTAGGGCATGCATTGAAGAGAAACTGCAAGCACACTATCCCTATTATTCTTAGTGTTGCGTAACGCTCAACCATTAACCTTTTGGACATGCATAATCCACTTTGCCCACTTAATGCTATGATGCGTAAAGGGTGCGTGAAAATATTAGGGTGGTGTCTGTTAGTATAGAACATTTCTCATCTGCTTTAAAGACTTCATAACAATTTTTACTTATTATATTTTTACCCGAAGTTTAAAAAATGTCCATCTATTTGGTAATTTTACTGGTTGTTCTGAAAGCTAGTTAAGTATAAACAATAGAAAGCATGTTTATTTTTACACAAGATTCCAAGAAATTTAGCACATGGATCAAAATAATAATTATTTCCAAAGTTGGGCCAATGTTCTGTAAATGAAAAAAATATCAATGTTACCCCTGGTTGTGTCTTGTATTATGTAGGGTATTGTTTGCGATCTATAGTGTCTACTAATTTTTTAGGACTTTCTGTTTAATTAATATATCTAATCAAGCATTGAGATACTAATAAACAGTTTCTTTCACGAATGTGTACATCTGTATGGAGTGAAGCTGGTCACCACTAAATCACTAGTGAACAGTACTTGCACACATAAAACAGCCAGGTGTTTAGAATATATAGTTGGTTTTCCAGGAAATTTTCAGGGAATCTTAACTAGACTTGACTAGATTTTCCAGGCAAAGATATAACTAGAAGTATTTACATTCAATTGTGTTTGTTCTTGTTATGTTGGGGACATTTGGACAATCACCATCTGCCTTGTGACATTCCGTAGTGATTGAATTAAGGTATCTGTGCTACGAGTGTGACTAAAAATTCCACAAATACTTTCCTGACATTCCTTAGAGCTGAGGAAGCGACTTAAGACAAGATACAAAATGTCTTCAACATTTCAAGGTTTAAGTTAATTTAAATGTGGCAAATTACAACTATCTAAGTAAGACCTGTCTTTGATAACTTAATGGCCTTTCATCTGACTTTGTCTTCCTACTAGCCCCATTGGAATCTTGCATTTCTGATATAAAATACAGTTAGTTGAGACTGCTGTATGATTTCCAAAAAATATAAAGGGTTATTTTGTTTACTTTCTTTTGCTGCTACTTTCTGTTGTGTAGTATGCTTTGAGTATATTAATAAAGGGAATACCTTTTTCCAAGCAATAATTATTGACAGAAGGTATATAGCAGTTAATAAATCAATCCTTAAATAAAGCTTGAGTCATCTATGCTTTGTTATTTTCTTGATCATGAACAGGCAGTGTTTGCTTACTAACCTGCTCTAATGAACAAGCATGGATAAGGAGAGATTGTACCTTGAACCCGGTGACCTTCACTCCCCACAGCAACCTTACCTGTGAATGGCTTCACTGCCTCCTTCACTTTTTTATCCTTCAAGATTGTTCAAATGGTAAAATAAGCCAGCTTTTCAACTCATGTGCTATTGTGTTCACTTTTTTTTTTTACCAGCCTCCCCCTGCTTTTAGAGGAATTACCATCTAAAGCATCAGTACATTTATTCCTATTGATTTGTCTCCAAACGATAAAGGTAGATCACTTCAAGTCTTGGTGGCAATGCTCACCAAGCCAAACAAAGTATATCTTTTTAGTGGCAACATAGCATTAAAAACCTGGCTCACTCTATATCAGTGGTCCCCAACCTTTTGGAGCTTACGAACCACTAATCTCATGGACTGCACAGCGCATGCTCAGGGAGCTGTGTGTCACTCAAAGGGGACGAAATTTCCCCCAGAGTGATGTCATGATGCCAGAACCCTCCTACTCGACCTGCAATGGGAGAGTGGGCATGTTGTGTACAGAGATACAACCCGCCCACCGCCCTAAGCCTGCAATTCCATCCAGGTGACATAGTCAGAGGCTCTGGCTCATGCGCCCCCCCCCCCCCCCCCCTTTCTCCAGAGCCGCGACCCACCGGGGGGTTGGGGACCCTTGCTCTATACTAAACAGGATATATTTTTTTTTAATAAAACACACACAAACTTTAGTACTAGTAATAAATATTGAAAAATCCCTTTTTTTTAACCTATTTCTTAAAAATATAGTTATTTCACAGTAAATATAGAATGTTCACTTTTTAAAGTTTGATTTTTCTTTCTTTTTTGCTTTAATGTACCTGTTTGTTTTTAAATATCCTAGGACTAAAAACATAATACATAAATAATAAACCTTGCTTTTTCTCATATAGTAGGAGCTTTGGAAAAAATAACAAAGCAAAGGTGTATCCAAGTTCTAATAACCATTAGGTCATTATGTGCTTGTATTGTAGATATTTACAGGTAGCCTAGTCTAGTCTTCATCTCTACTGTTTTAAAAGTTTACATCTGTTCAGAAATATGAAACATGTTACTTGGTGATTTATTCTCTACCTATAGGTAGCCAAAATGTTAGAATCTGCAGTCATAAATTGGCTAGTAAATGCAGTTCTTGGTGTTGTGAAAAACATGACTCTGAGCGAACAGCCGAGACTGAAGATTGCTGTTGGCTTTCAAGGTGACAACTGTAGAGCTATAATACCTGTGGGAATTATTTCTGTCTGCTTGCCAGCAAAGCCTCCAGTTTTCTACTATTTTGCTTTCTTCTATTGCATTTCCTTTATAGTGCAATTCATTACAGTGAGTGGAATGCTTCTGTTGAAAAGCTATGACAGTAGTGTCTTAAGAAAACACATGAAAAATACATAGAGATGGCTGCAGTGTTAAAAGGTGATTTTTTTAAACTTCAGTTCTACTTAAAGTTTTTTCAGCACATTCCAGGTATTTTGTAACTGGAATTTCTGGCTCTAGATAGTTTATCACTTTTCCAGCTTGATTTAATATTACACTGTGCTAGAGTTATCCTGAAAAGCTTAACTGAATAATATGTATTGCTACACTGTCTTTCAATTCCAATTTTTATGTATTGGAGCATAATTAGTATGTTTAATTATTTTTAAAATAATATAAATCACTAGACTCTAGAGTAAAGGGAAGTTTACAGAGAAGGTCATGGTTGACTTAATGACTGCAAGGTGCCAGATCCTGTGAGTGCAAAACATGCTTAAATCTTCACCTCTCCATGCTTGACATTGGGTATGAAGTGTTTGTGATAATATGCTGGGTTTTGTTTGGTTGGTGCTGTGCATTATAGTCATATATGTGCACTTTGGTCTGCTCTTTCTCACAACACTGTGACTGAATCCTCTAACATTTGATAGATGTGAACATGACCTGTTATTTTGGAAGATGCTTTGACCCAATCTAGTCTTTGGTCCTTGTAAAGGATCCTGACACTTGGCCATATTTCTTGCTTCCAACATATTACTACCTTCATGAATGAACTGTTCCACTGCTGCCCAATATATTTAATCCCTGAACAGGTGTCATTTTAATGAAGTCATCAGTGGCTTGTACTTTACATTTAGGAAGTTTTAATGTTGTGGCTTAGTGGTGTATAATATATATTTATTTCACTGATGGCCCATATAACTGTGAAAGGAAATCTGATACAATCGATTCCCAATTAAGAGAGGGACTAGACAAGGCTGCTCCCTATACCCACTATTTTTTGTCTTAATCGTAAAACCCCTAGCCATTCCACTACATTCCCATCCTGACATAAGACGTTATAAGTGTGGCATGGTTGAAAATAAATGTGCACTTTTTGTGGATGACATTTTGATGTATATTTCTTCACCACTGATATCTGTATTCAATTTAATAAAACCTGTTTGGGTCTATTTCAGGACTTAAGATGATTAGTGATAAATTGGAGAGCTGAACATTAGTTTGTTGCCTACGCTCCTTTCTATCTCTAAACCAAAATTTGACTTCTTTTGGAGTTTGACTTTATTCGCCTTTATTTGCATTCATGTGACACCCAGATAACAATCTCTGTATGTAGAGAACTACCCACCACTATTTGAACAAATATATACTGACCCCTGATTGTTGGTCATCTCTCCTCCAACATTTTTGGGCTGGATTGCCTCCTAAAAATGAACAACTTCCCTATTTATTCAGTATGCTACTGACAGCTGTATTGGGTAGGGACCTTAAGGCTACGTACAGACGTCAGATGATTCTTGTCTGAATATTGCTTCAGGACAAGTATTGGACGAGAATCTGATGTGTGTACAGCAGCTGTCTGACGTCGTTCATGTATCTGATCCTTTCCAATGAAAAAAATCTAACGTGTGTACACTGCCTTATGCTCTTAAGTGGAAGATTTTAGAATGCATATGGGGTAACAAAAAAGTGGGTTCGGTAAGCAAACTCTTTATGCTTCCAAGGACCAAAGGGTTTACCTAACGTGCTCTATTACTGTGGTACATCACATATCACCTAATTGGTTTAAAGAAAGACCTCGGTGGGTTGAGCTGAGCTAATTTTTAATGACAATGGAGGCATCTATGTGGACCTCCTCAAAACGCAGACTACACATTTGCTGCCCTACATTGTCCTACACCTGCTATTAATTTGGAACAAAAAAGGTACAAGATTGGATTGGGTTTCAGACCACCTTCCTAAAACTCCATTGTGTGGAACCCCTGACTTTCCCTCTGTTGCGCAACCTAATCTGTTTAAATGGTAGATAGCGAAACGATTTTTATGTATTGGAGACCTGGTTTACTCGTGCAAGCTTTACAAATTGGAGACTTGGTGTTGAAACTATGCCAGGGCCAGCCATCATATCTCTCTATCCCCTTTGAAAGTTCTTGCACATCCATTCCAGGGGATTCAATTCTACCGTATATATAATTTTATGTCATTCCCTAGGACAAAACTTTCTTATTTACTACTATTTGGGAACGTAGTAAAAAGTGGCAAAATAACTTCCCTTTGCTTCAGGGGATGCGTTGAGAGGTACAATGTAGTGGCCTTGCCCCCCCCCCCTTTAAGGCTTTAGAAAGGAGTCTTTGACTTGATTTCTTGGGTAATGGATGTAAATCTCGCTATTACTCCTTATGTTGCCCAAACTTTCTTCCCTTATTTATTATGTTTATCATGGAACTTGGCAACCCTTTCCCTAGAAAGCTGCGAGGTCAAACTTAATTAAATTATGATTAGTGACAAACTCACCTGTACCATGATAATTTTACTGTTTTTGATAAAACCTGGGACTCAAGCATTTGATATTTATTGATTTAAAGAGTCATGTTTATAGATGTTTTTGTTTGATCTGTCGTCTTTTATATCTTGCTTTCCATGTGCAATATATTCTCTATATTTAAAACAAAGACCTTTAGTGTCTCAGTTTTTTAAGCATTAACATACTGGGCTGACTATCTTTGTATGTTAATACAAGGTGAATGAGAATAAAATATATTTATATATATATATATATATATATATATTCAGTCATTTACTTTTCAGATATTTCCTTATATTTTTAATATGTATTTCTGTTTGTCATTTTAGTTGCAGTGTAAATTGAATTAAAAGCTGAAAGCAAGATATTTTAATTTTCTCTGTGCTGTCTGATGTAGGTGGCTTGTATGCAGCTTATCAATGCACTTGTTACATCACCTGATGATCTGGACTTCAGGCTTCACATCAGAAATGAATTTATGCGCTGTGGATTGAGAGAGATATTGCCAGTAAGTTCCCTGTAGTCACTGTTGCATAAATATTTAGGTTTGCAGACACCCTAGTGATGGAATGGTGACGGTGATGGTGTTTAAGAGACTTCTCTTGTTGGTAAAATGTAATCTCATTAGAATAGATGAGATATGCTTCAAATCAACATTGTGTTACTAGCCAGTGACCTGCAAAAATGTTCACTATTTTTTGTATGTATTCCTACTCTAAATGCTGATTTGATGTACATAAGCTATTACAGGTAATAATAATACCTTAATACAATATTAACTGATACTGGAGAGTATCAGAATATCAGAACACAAAGTAACTTTTTCCTAGATGGTTCCAATGTGTTTCTGGATGCCTTGGAGTCCAGACATTTCTGCCCAGAGATGTAAAACTTCTGCCCAGAATTTCTGAACCATCACACAAAAAGACTCGATTCATAGGTACCTCAAACCACATTACACAAAAGGTGAGCGGTGTAGTGATTTCACATATTTAACCTAATATTGATGTTATTAAATGGGTTTCAAATTTTCAAATTAGCCAAAATAACTGTACTCAGAAAAAGTAGCAGCCACTGACATTTTTTTTTTCTTTCTACAATACCTTCGATGGCGGTAACATTTAATTACTTATCCTTTTTATTTTAGTGTTCTGCTTGTGTGTAGGTAAGCCTCACTTTGTGATTGAAAACCAGCAAAAAAAAAAAAAAAAACTTTGATAGTCAAATTTCCCAGGTCTAAAATAATTTAGGTCCCACTTAACTGTATTGCACAGTAGAACGATCTTGAATGTGCTGTCAAGATTACACTTCACCTAAAAACCCTTTTTTTTTTTTTAAATCATTAATTAATTAATTTAAATTAAAGATAATTGTAGTTATAATACAGTCCAGAAAGAGTTGGTAAAGACTCATAACCGTGAGGTATATGATCCCCAGATATGCTGTCTTAATTTAATTTTGTTGCGCTTAGCCTTATTTATTGGAGTCTTTGGGCAACAAAACTTATTTTCTTCTTTTTTTTTTTTAATAGCAATTGAAGCATATTCGTAATGATGCCCTGGACATCCAGCTGAGGGTGTTTGATGAACACAAAGAGGAAGACATGATAGAGTTCTCCCATCGCCTTGATGATGTCCGCTCTGAAATGGAATATCCTTTTCTTATCTATGGCTATTGTTTAAATTTTCTTCCTATATATGTTTTTCCTTTTATGTTTTTTTCTTTTCATTTCATTTAAATGTATGTCTGACTGCATTTAATATATTAGGTGGTGAATGATAATCAGGTTTCTAACCAAAAAGAAACTGATTTGCAGTTGTTTTACACTGGTATAGGGAATTTGCAGGAATTATATAGGTATATTCAAATTTGTTAAGCATCAATTGTATCACACCACACATCTTTCCTCTTGCAGTGCAGCCTGCCAGCTTTGCTGAAGACATTTATACTTTGTACCATTTCACTTCCACTACTCTGTCAGCAGAACTGACAAGCTGCTGCTCTAACTGAAATTTGCTTTTATCTTGTACATGGAGCTATCATGCAGCCAATAGAGTTACATAGCTAAAGTTCGGACCATTAGCCATCTGCTACCTACCGGAGAGCCCTGGTATTGTAGAGTGTATGCTTTATAAGGCCTAGCTCATGTTTGCAAGTTTTAAGTAGTTGCAAGTAGTTTTATTTGCATTACTGCTTAAAATTTTTTGCCAACATTCATAATATTGTAACAACTAATCCTGTTTTTTTTCAGATGCTACATGCATTGTTTAAGGATGGTTTGCTGTCTCAGCCATCAGACTTAAGCTGCGTACACGCTTCCAATTTTTATCGTTGGAAATGAACGACGAACGATCGATTGGGCAAAAATCGTTCGTAAAAAAAGTAACCAACGACGCCGACGAACGAGGATAGTCGTTGGAAATGAACGACCGGACCGGCGGATCGGATTGGACGACGATCGTTGACCATCTATCGTGTGTACGGTCGTTTAGTGATCGTCCATGGTCTGAGCATGCGCGGTGAACGAACGTTCACTCACTTCCTGTGGTGCACGTCACTTCCTGTATCGTTCAAACGATCGTATCTATCGTGTGTACAATATCTGCGAACGATCGTGTCGTTGTCTGTATGTACAGGATTGGTGCTATACGATCGTTCGCAGATATCGTGCAGGATCGTTCGTCGTTCGTTTACCAACGATAATAATTGGAAGTGTGTACCTAGCTTTAGACATAGACTAAGCAGATGCACTGATTGCTTATCTTTTGCAGCCACTGACAAATGCCTGACATTCAGGCACTCAGAAATCTGAAAAGCCTTGAGTTTTTAATGCTAAGGTGAACTAAGCCCAACTCATTGCATTGTGTTGATTACACTATTACAGTACTACAAACAGTTACTACAAATATTTACAAATCATGGGGCAGTACGAACAGGAGTCAAAATATTTGGGCACAAGACAGTTGGGGCATAATACAAAAAAAAAAATGGAAATGAACTATTGACATACTATGGGGTAGAAACCCACATTAGAAAGTTAAAACAAAGTTTAGGGACTTGTCAGAAAACTGACACAATTATTTGAGGTTACTGAATACCTAAGGCATAAACAATTGGATGCACGCTTGTATAAATATTCTTTTTATTTTTTCTACAAAAAGCATACATATCCTGCATTTACACATTTATTTTCATTCAAGAAAAACTTTTATTTTTTATTTGAGATGTTGAGAAATGCCCACATTTCCAATCAAAGTTATAAAAAAAATGTTTTGCACATCAATGCAATTTTTTTTTTTTTTTTACTTCACGGTTTATGGCTGAACACCAATAATCCATATGTGTATTTATTAGGAAATAAAGAAAAAAAGAAGACCTAAAACATTTTGAATAAAAACCTTTTATATTCACCTGCAGACACTCAAGTGATAGAGAGAGGGATGTGTGAAAGGATTTGTGTGAACACCCCAAATAATGAAGCAAAAAAAGAGAGGTGTTTTTATTCAGGCAAGGCACTGGCTGCTTAAAGCGGGCCTAAACTACATTTTTTTACCTCACATAAGAGGGTAGATAACACTTTTATGCAAGGTAAGGATGGCTTTTTTTTTTGGGGGGGGGGTTAAATTTAAAAGCTTAAAAAAAAAAAAAAAAAAAAAAAAAAAAATGTGAGGACGATCAGATCGGGTGATGTAGGCAGAAGACGAAAGAAGGTAGTGGCACCTTGCACTTCCCCAATTTTAAATTCAGTGAGTGCAGCTGGTGAATTGTTTGATACAATATATTAGTCCTTCACCAGCTCTTTTTGTGGAATTCAAGTTTGCATGTTTTTCAGAGATTTACTGAATATGTGTATATATATTTCAATAGATTATAATAAATAGTATAGAGTTCTACATATTCCTATTTTAAGTGTAAATACCAAAACGGTACTTTGCTGCATTATCAATAATGTTCCCACAGCAAGAGGCAGTTTACATTTGAACGTAAATGCACATGCATTATCAAATACAAGTACATGTAATATTTACAAATATGTTCTGTCATCTACTGCAATTCTGAAGAATTTGACTGCATATAAACCAGGGCCTCAGTTAAATTTAATAAAGAATTAAATGTTAAGGTTAGCTTTACTCCCTGATGGACGTTAGATTCTAGTAGAGTGGGCAAGATTATTAAAGTTTTTTTTAATATTGGGAAATTACCATATACAATTTTGCTAAAGGTTTATGAAATTTTCATCCCATGTGCTTAAATGTAATTATGTCCTGAAGACTGTCAGTTTTATTACCTTAACACCCTAACTGATGCCAGTGATGTGTTTAGTATGCTGTGGAATTCTGTGAAGAACACAAATTCTGAAGTTTATTTCCTGTCAATTCTTCAGCATCTCCTAATAATCAGAAATGATTATTTTGCACGGTGAGTTATTGTTTGATACACACCTTGCTGCCTGTTATGTTCCATGTTACTGATCTACCTACAGTTTGAAGACTGAACAGAGTTTAATAGAAAAAACTGCATTTCGAAGAGCAGTATAAACAGCAACTTAGTATGTTTAGGTGTCTGTTACGTAATATTTATATTTACTGGTCTTTTTATTAGCTATAGCTTTTTGGTGTCGAGTTGTACCCCCATTTTTATTTTTTTCAGAGCTGCTGTATTCTTAGTGCCATAAATTCAACAAGGTGTAGAAATCATACCTCAGGAATTTCGGACTGTAGTGAAATGATCTTGCAATTGTTGACCCCTCAAAACGAATGTTGTAGCCTCCTGTGTCACTGTTTGTAGGCATGTCACTCAGTGTGGCATCCTGCTGCTAAAGCTCATCTAAACCAGGTGATGTTAATTTGCACTAGGGGAACAGGTTTGCTTTGTAAATACTGACAGATTTCAGCAGGTTTCTTGGCAAGAAGCCACTTAACTGAATGTCTCTCAAAACACCTTAATAAAAAGGTTTGACAATAGTTATACAATTGTTCAAATGTAGGTTCAATGTAGGTTCAATGAGCCAATAAGCGTACAAAGACAAGAATGAAACATAAGTTCCAAGAAAGTTCTAAGAAAGTCCCCATTCATCACTTGTAGTGCCCATTGCAGTGGAACTGCAGAGCTCATCTGTAGTTCAGTTTCCCGCTGTGACGTTATATGGGAAACCGAACTGCAGATGACCTCTGCATTTCTACTACGATCTCTGGGCACTACAAGACAAGTCCCCATTCATCCCCTGTAGTGTCCAGAGATCGTAGTGGAATCTCTACAGTCCTCACATGTGTAGCTGACATTTTCGGAAAAATGGCGATTCGATACCACGAATTGCAAAGAAATTCGAATTTGTTGCGAATCGAATTTTTCATGGAAATTCGGATCGAATTCCACTTTGTCAGCTTCGATTCGCTCATCTCTAATAAAAACCATAGGTGGATGTTGCTTGAACTGTGGTATTGTTTCTTCTTGTAGATGATACAATAAAATGTTTATTTGATGATAATAGTATTGTTGTTTACCAGGAAAGGCCATCTTTTGAAAAGCGCAATCTTTGGGTCTATCCACCTATCTTTTTTCTTTGATAAAATTTTAAGGAGCCCTGACATATCACAGCACAATAGCTGCTAGTAGTAGCTGTTCTTTATGGACCGGAACTTCAACTGGCCACACACTCATACACACACTCATACACACACTTATACACACACTCATACACACACACACACACTTATGGACTGGTTAAATGTTGTATTCTTCTCCTGAACGCAGCCAGTTGTATTTACACATTACACTATTTTAACCTCTCCTCTCTGATTTCTGTATCGACAAAGCAATTGTTGCTATGTTACAACTAATCTGACATTTTTGTTGAACAGTGCTGGCTACAAAGTACATAGAAAGTTTTGGCTGCCTTTTTATTTGTCAGTCCATTGAGCCTTCCCACTGGAAGTTAATTTAGAGTTATTTCTTACATTTTGAGAATGTAATAAAAGTTGACACAAGAACAACGGTTATAGGGAATTCTTTGTTTTATTTTTATGTAAATAACTGGCGGTACTAAAACCATCCTCCCACCTAATAATGGTTTATTTTCTGTTCCCGGCCATTTAATTGGGAGTGAATTGGTTATGTTAACACCATCATTTTTTTTAATCCTGTTATTACAAATATTTGTTATGACATGAGCTCTTCCTGTTTTACTGGTATTGCTAATAACCTACACATGAAAATCAACATGCTTTCCTAGTTTGTGTGTCATTACTCTTGTTTTTGCTTATAAAGTTTGCATAATTGGCAATTCTTTTGTAATGCATGTATGAGTGCATACTGGTAAAATGAATATTAAAATCATGAAATTCTTACCAAGAAAGCAGATGATGATAATCTTGGAAAGCCTACATTATTACATTGGTTTACTCAACCCTACTTATACATAGACCATGTCTAGACGCACAGACACCACATGCTGGACATTTTCAGAGCGGAGAAAACTTTCTAATCCTGATGTTTCGAAATATCTTTTATATGATAAATGGTAGCCTACTTGTAGCATGTATGTATTTTTTAATAAGGGAAAATAAATATTTTTATTAGGTATCTTATTTTTATCTAGGTATTGTATTCTGAGTGTGTCCCATGTGAGTTTACAGCTTATCTTTGAATAATTTATTGGATATGATTAAGTTTTTTGTTTTGACTGTGTGGATTCATTTTATTTGACATCTATAATAAAGTGTTGAGCAGTTATTTTCTTTTTTGGAGCTACTTTCTTGCTCATTTGAAGCCCTTTGTTGAGATTGTGTTTTTGTAGGCTCTCAAGACCCTATAAATGTTAACATTGATGCATATATGTATTGTTAGACATGTTTTGGTTTGTTTTCCTTGCATTTAGCTGTGATGGAGTTATGTTATCATGTTTTAGGCTTAGCCCATGTTTTAAGTTTCCCTGCATTCTATTGCATCAAATCATCAAATTTTTCACATTATATAAAAGTTTCGCCATGTTCTTCCATTGTCCTTCTTCTGCTTGTGACATCACCTGATGTCACATTGCCCAGGTGTGAGATCGGGTGACACAATTTCCTGTGAGTAAATTAAAATCAATGGAAGCGTTTGCAAAATGTTCACATTGAAAAAATGGAAAAGTTTACAAGTGTTTAGAATGTGTTTTAAACATCTGCTTTAGACATCTAGAAATTCTTACTTAAGACCAAAAGGCATTATGGGATTTAATAAGCACCATAAAGCTTTTAAATGCTTGTATAAGCTCGCATGAACACATTCAAAAGTGGTATGGGCAATTGTAGGAATTCAAAAAAACAATTTGTGGAGACTTGACCTTAGGCTATGTATAATGTTAGTATATGTATATTGATATATATTCCCTGTTCAGAAAATAGTTCTTTCCTTTATATAATAGTAGATGTTTTTAAGAGACAGTATAAGAAAAGTAAAAGCCTTTGATGATTAGTCTCCCATGGAAACCGACATCGATTTTTCACCTTTGGTTAGTGGGTTACTTTAGTATCAATTACCCTGCATATTGAATCTTGTTGTGTGCAGTTTGTTTGTGCAACTGTGCTTTATTCTACAATCATTAAAATGATTTATTTGCATGAATTGTCTTCCTACTCATTGCATACTTTATTTTTTACAGTATGTAGTCATACATGTGTAGGTCACCATTGGCACTGTTGTTTAAGGACTGTGATCCTGTGTGGCCCCAAAACCTAAATAAACTATTTACATTTCTCTCAGTCAATTCAATTTGTATTTTCACCTTCAGCACCTACAAAAATATAAAGGGAACTCAGAATCGTACGGTATACATGTGGGATAATTTGTTACCTACAGCAGACTCCAGTTGCCTGGCTTTCAGATCTCCAACTTCAACCTTCAACCCAAGTCACATCCTAGTTCCAAAAATGTGGTATAGTTAACACATGAAACAAAAACTGTGTTTTTTTTGCCTTGGTACCCAGTATTCAATTATTGTGGTCTACGGCTCTATCGCTATAATTGCCTGTGTGTCACTTTCTATTAGTTATAAGTCATCTTTTGGTGCTATGGTTGTCCACTCTGCAGGTAGAAAATGTTCAGTGACTGAAAGCAGACTACAAAAGATTACAAATTATAGCTCTGCCTAAATAATAAAGACAATGGACATATTTTCTGTTATTTTTTTGTATTTATTAGCCAAATCCACTTTCTTTTTATTAACCATTAAATACTACTTGTTTAAGAGAGGAATGTTATGTTTTGTTTCTCTATAGACCCCAGTATTTTAAGATAATCGAAGAGTCTGTATCCCAAATTGTTTTACACCGAAGTGGTGTAGACCCTGATTTCACATACAGGAAAAGACTGGATGTAGACTTTAGCTCCCTGCTAGGTAAGTTTTTTTATACTAGTAGAATACTAGAGTTGTACAGATGATGCGGTTTGTGTAGTTTATGTTGCCCATAGATAATGTTTTTGTTCTGCGTATCAATATTTTGCAGATGTTTGTATTGACAGAGCAAAGACTGAAGAGTTTGAAGAAAGATATTTGGAAATGAAAAAAAAGGTTAGGACCTTTTTGTTTGTAGCTTTACTAGACCATAAAGATTGTGTTCCTGCTTGTGTATGTAAAAAATATTTATTGATACATTAGCAACTGTGGCTTTAAATGCATGTAGAACATGAATAGATACATTTTGTTATACATAAGTCTTCTCTGTTCTGCAACTTACACTTTTTAGCTGCTGTAGACTATCTTTTCATATTATTTTCTTGGTACAGATGAGACTTTAAATTGATAGCAGATTTTAATACTTATGATTTTATTTCCTAAGTCTAGTTTTAGAAAACTATTGGCAAAATAGTTAAAAAAAAAAAAAAAGATTTTTCTTGCAAAAATGTTTTGCAACCTTGGAAATGTACCCAAAAATACAACTGACATGGTCTTTTGATGTAATAAATATCATGTACACAGAATTTTTATATATTATGTGAGCACGTTTTTATTTTAACAGAACTTTATTCCTTTTTCATGCTATATTGTGACTAATGCAGGTTAAGAAAAGGAATTGCATGAATTGTAAGCATAACATTTAAATTTGATCACATTTGCTCAGATTTTTTTCACAAGTTTCCAAATTCCAAAATTTTGAATTACATTGTGTTTCCTTTTAAGTCTCTGTAATTAATGCCATCCAGTCTATCTGTCATATTTTGGGGACCTGAGGATTGCTGGCACATAGTACAAGTCTTATCTTTGAAATGGTATGTTGTAACTTAGTGTCTATACACTGAAGACTGTTTATGTAGAAGGGATAAGAAGGGATGTAGACAGCTATATAGTTGCCTGATTGTTTCCATAGGCAGCGGATATGGGAGCCCTCCTAGACCCAATTCCTTCTACCATTGTTCCTGGGCTTTCCTATGCTTGTGAGGAGCCCTGGACCACAAAATGAACTTTCAGGATAACCAGTGGGAAATGCTGTGAACAGACTACATCTCTCTTATTCTTGGTGTACCTGGTACTGTTTTCTTTTGAGCACTTCTGGGTGAACAGGTTTCACATGACCGCAGGTAGTCAGAATGTAAACTACAGAAAATGTTTGATCTGTTAAGGGAGACATTGGGGCCTTTCAGGTCCCTTGATGTCTTCATACTAAAAATTGTGAGTTTTTCTCTCTAAATTCTTTGATCTGTACATATATAGTAAATAAATTCAGTCCATTTTAAGCCATGACCTGATTGAGGGAAAAAGAAACCCCACTTGTTGCTGTAAACAGGTTTTTACTCTATTAAAAAACACATCTATTATCTAGTGCACTAAATTGCATTGTATGCAAATTAATATAACAATTTCAGCTTCCAGGTTTACTGAAAACTAAAAAGGTGTGTTTTATAAAACTGTCACTTAGACAATCGTCTTTCATATCCAATTTACTTTTATCCCAAAAAATAAACACAGTATGGATTTTCGCAGTCTTTGGCATTTCAGTTCTTTCAATTCCCATGAATCTCAAAAACTCCACAGGATATTTCTTTTCTGAACAATGTGACAGTAATTCAGCTAAACCTCTTCATTATTGAGATTTATTTTTACAATATGTGACTTATTCTCTTCTGTTTTAATCTGTCTGCATGATTCAGAATGTCATAGGCATAGAGAGAAGTATATTTATCTTGTGATTCCAATTTAAAGAACAAAATGTTTTATAGAAATGTTATATATACACAATATATAACATTTTTGAGAAAGCACATAATATACTAATGAAGTATCTGTGGTTTATAGAACAAACTAATAGCCTATTTTATTTATGTATGTATGTGTGACTGGTTGATATATGAACGACCAAAACTTTATAACCACCTACCTAATATTATATAGGTCTTCCTTGTGTCACCAAAACAACTCTCTTGAGGTGTGCTCCCTATACGACTTCCAAAGGTGTTTTGTGTATCTGGCACAAGATGTCAGCAACAGCCCCCTTGTCACAGTGCCCCCACAGAACTAACCTCTTCCAATAGTGCAGTGTATTGGAAAACCGATACAAGACCTACTAGTTGATTGTAAATTTAATTTTCATGCCCCCTAACCTCAACAGCATTCTGGATCAGAAAGGAATTTCTCCCCCTGTTGAGCAAGGCTTTACCAGTTTTTTTCCTCTCCCTCTGGAATAAGGGTTCTGTGAATGCTAAGTTATGTACTTACTTAATGTAATTATGTGCTGCCTTCAAACACATGGGCCTTCATTTTCCAACCAATGCAATAGTTTGTCGAATTGTTATAGGTCTGTTGACCAGTAACAAAAAAAAAAAAAAATGTCAGTTTCCTAAACAAACACATTATACTGATGTAACAGAGTTCAAGAGGTATGTTATTAATTATATACCATCACTAATTCCCTACCCTAATCTTCTGAATAAGTCACAACTATTTTATAAATTATTTCCTTATTTGTAGTAAAAACAGAACTTAACAAAAAAGGTGAGCAGATGATGTCCTTCCGTAATAAAATTAGCTTACTTGCCTGATAGCAATAAAATTGAACTCACCTGTCCTCATTCCCTTGCAAGTCCTGTCATTCTTTTTTGGGTTCCTGTGCAGGAGTTTATTCGTTCTCGGGGGGAGGGGGGATTGGGATGCCCAACATAAAACACTGAGCTGTGCATGCCTCAAAAAAAACAACTGTTAACAGGCAGGTATGTTTATTTAGGCAATACATGTTTATCTCTTAATCTTTACATATTGTGTGCTTACAAATACAAGTACATACATACATACAAGTGCCTAAAGGGGGCCGATTTTACAGAATATATATATATATATATATATATATATATATATATATATATATATATATATATATATATATATATACATCTGTAGGAAATGAGACTGTTTAGCAGTGCTGATTTTAGCTATTTTAGCTATTATAGTTATTTTTATGCTTTTCAGTATGAAGAAGAGTTTACAATTCGCCAAGAGACCCAGTCCCAAACGCAGAAAAATGAAGAAAAAATCAATGAGCTTCAAGCAGAATTACAGGCTTTTAAATCCCAGGTAATGGACCATATTAAATGAATCTATTGAATACAAGAACATGACTGTTGAAACAAATTCCACTTAATACCTCTCAAACAAGGGTAGGATTTCAGATTTCTCGACATTGTGGTGGAAATGTTTACTATCACTCTCCTTATTCATAGTTGCCTCCTTATGGTTCAGAAAGTAATATTGAAAGTTATTAATTAGGTGTGTGTGAACCTAAATTGATCCGTTTTTGTTCAAAGTCTTTGGTTAATTAAGTGTATTTCATTTGGGTTCTGCTCCCAGTGTCACATTTGTTGTAAGTAATTAACCACCAAAGGTAGTAACTCTTCAGCTTGCAGAGTTGGCATTCATCACTGATCTTTGTCTCAGCACAGGAAATTATTCCCCCTGCAATCTATTTCGTTAAACCTTCAGCTTTTGGTAACCTGCAGGGAAAGATAACTTGACAGGTAGAAAGGAATATTTTCTGATAATTTTTCAATTTCATAAAGTAAACAGATTGAAACATGACAAAAACCTGTGATTTCCTATGTAGGCTTATAATTTGACGGTGTGACAAATATGATGTTCAGATTAAGTAAGGTAAGGTTTCTTTTTTTCCTTTGTATCGAGTGCTTAAAGAAAAACTACTAGTAAATGTATAATTTGCTGCAGAGCAGTTTTGTAGAGATTGTCTTCCAAAACAATATTTATATATTTAAAGTGAAATTGTAGATTGGTTTAATTTATTTATGTGTTTTAATCTAGTGGAGAAGTGTTAGACTCTTCCGTTAATGCCGGTGTCCCCATTGTGGACAACCCTCATCAGTTCCTATTATAGAGACCACACAAGTCCAGAGAGGTCCCCTCACATCCTAATGGAATAGATAGAAAATAGAAGTTGGGTTTTTCTGTCATGTGACATTTTATTCTGTTTTATTGGTTTTAAATACATGTGAAGCAGACAATTTTGTATGGCTTTCTGCCTGAAATGTACATTGAAAAAAATGTATTAAATGCAGACAAATGCTGGGTTAAGCAATGAATTTTTGGAACATTTGTATTATTTATAAAGAATTGTAGACAGGTTTATTATGAAGAAATATGCTGGTGCTGTGGCTTGCCCCGGGCAGTCCTTACAGCAAATACTTACACTTTCGCAGATGATCACAGCAGACAACAGTGCCTGGAACTAGTTTGTTAAAACTTTAGTGTATGCTGCGTTTAATGCAGTCATTAAATGGTATTTATAATGTATAACTCTGATATGCCTTCTTTGTAGAAATTGTGGTATGAACAGGAATGCACAACATTATCTGTTTGCACATCCTAATAACAAATGCAAGGGAAACAAAAGCATTATTAAAGAGGTTTTCTAGTTTCAGCAAAATCTTTGGCTTAAAATACATCTTCTGTGCCGCACATAATTTATATTAACCTGTTAAAACATTACAGGGTTCTCCCCAGGTCCTTTTAGCTGGGTGCACCACCCTGCTGTTTTTGGGTGGTTACTAAAGAGTTTGGTCACAAGACAGGGGCTGACACCCACCTACAATTTCATCCCACCCGGCTTAAAAAAAATTCTGGATTGAGCACTGCATTGTGTTGTTATAGTGTTCAATTACAATGTAATTCTGCCCGAGCATATGATAAATAAAGAAGAGGTTGCCTTTTAATGATCAAAATATTGAAATAATATGTGGATCCAAGGATTTTTAGTAGGATTTGTTAAGTCTGAGACACTGCAGAATATTGTATCGGAAGGCTCTGTTTGTGGGGAAGACAGGAAGTCTTTACTTTTAGTTTTACATTTCAACAAATCAGTTTGGTTGTCTCTACCTCTCTCTGCATCTTCTGATATTTTTTTTTTGTTTTTTTGTAACCTTTAATAATACATAGTTTCTCATGCTCCCCATGTATCCATTGTTATTTCCTGTGAAAGTCGTACCTTAATTATTTCTTAATCTGACTTGACTGCTAATATGCTTTTTTATGCCCCTTAAATCTCAGTATGATTCCAAGCAGTTTGTTTCCCCTATTAAGATTCACTTTTTCTACAGTGTTCATCTGTTGCATTGATATATCATGGTGTGGTGTTTTGTTACCAGGGTAATACTGTTGTTCATTTTTTGGATATTTTACTGGATTGAAAAACTGGTGGCTTATTGCACTGAATAAAACACTTCAACATATTGTTTTAATTATTTATACATTCTATATACAGAGGATACTTTTTTCTATCAATGTCAATTCGGTTGTCTCCCCAGCCTCTTTTAGCCTGGTGCAGCACCCGGTACTTTTCAGTAACCATCCAGCTATTTTTGGGTGATTACTGAAAAGTTGTGTTCACAATACAGGGGCAACCACCCGCCTACAATTTCTTTTCCCTAACTTCAAAAAATTCCTAGGTTGAACACTGAGGTTTACTAAAAGATAAGGAAACTTACCACTCAGATGTTGATATTTGGTTGGAAATGTTCTGAGTATATGGTTAGCCTTAATGCCTATGCTTAGGTGGAAAAATTATGTCTTTGGAGAATCGGCCTCAGCAGAAATCTCTTTATTCACTTTTTTTTTAGTAAATGCATGTCCATGCAGTGTAGGATATAACATAAGTAAACTCAATAGGAACAAGATTCACCTTGCTGCTTTGTGTCTTTACAGTGCCAATCCAATTTGGATGGATATAGCAGCCTTTGTTTTACGCCAAGGTGGATGGGTTGTTCTGCAGGTTCCAATGCATGTTAGTCTTTTAAATACAGGAAAAAAATGCTAATGTCTGTTGTAGCTTAAAATAGTGGCTTCAGAATTTAAAGCTGCACTGTTAAAAACTGCTAGTTGCACTCTTTTGTCTTGAAACATGCTGTCAACGTGTTTAGGTTTTTTTTTCCCCCAGTCCTAAAATTGAGCCTGCTTACTTTATCTTGTATAATGAATTTCAACAATGTAGACAGGTACAGAACATTATCTTCTTTTTACTTTGAATTTCCTAGTTTTAAGATCCCATGCCATTGGTTGATCTCAAGGTTAGCAAAGCTGTCTGCTTTATTTATAAGTATAAGTTTTTCAATATATAAAACATGTGCATTATTTAAATTTAATTTGCAATAAAAGGTAAAAGCTTATGTGTTAAAGTTTTTGAGACTAAATGGCTCACATATCCTGTCCTGTAATAAAAAATAGTCTTAAAAATGTCTTCTACTTTTGTTTATTTTACTGCTTTTTAAAAACATTATCTACAATTTTAATTTAGTGGTTGTTTTTTTCTTCTTTGTATAACTCATAGATTTTCCTGTGATACGGTTGAAGGTCAAACTATGATTTGAAATCATATCTTAATGTTATTTTGTTTTCTTTTAGTATGGTATTGTTGTTCCAACTGAAAGTATGGCTAATAAAGGGTCTGGCAACGTTCCACCTTCCGGAGTTCCACCACCGCCTATTCCACCACCTGCACTTTCAAATGGATGCGTACCTCCACCGCCTCCTCCTCCTCCAATTCCAATGGCAGGGGCTCCACCAGGTGCCCCACCACTACCTCCATTTTTAGGAGGCCAACGATCACCTAATATGAAGAATCTCCCATTTGGACTAAAGCCCAAGAAAGAATTTAAACCAGAAATTGGAATGAAGAGGCTTAACTGGCAAAAGGTAATGCAGTTTTACTTCACTAATCAGCATACTCATGTGTTAATTTCAAACAGTGGATACACCATCTTTAAAAATGGATTATATTTTTGTGCTAACCACTACAAGGGGTTTAGTTATGTACTGAAATATGTTAATTTTTAAATAATTGAAAGCATATGTGTACTCAACTGCCTTGTTAATTCCTAAGAGGTAATATTACATTTGCATGCTTTTCATGCCTTAAAAAATAATAACATTACTTGATAACTCCTTCCAAGGACATAGTCATATATTGTACAGAAGCATAAATAGGCTGCTTTGCCTAGCTTGTTTTCAGCTGATTTCAGCTGGCCCGCAGTTTTGTGCAACAACTGCAAGTCTTTTTTATAACAACCTCCACTATCTTTATATTAATTTCTTTTGTTCCCCTGTGCCACAGACACTACAAAAGTCCTGGTCAGTAACTTTCTGCTGTCTTTTATAGTATATAGTACAGCACGCTGCTGTTCCTCACACACTTTCAGCAGTCTACACTGCTCAGCTTTATGGGAAGTAATTATTGATTGTATTTGGTCACTTTAAGGCCTAGAAGTAATCATTAAATGCTATACCATTCATGATCGACGTAATGAAAAGGAGCGGGGATTTGTACAAATGGATGATGGGGTGGTGGGCACTATATATCACACCTGGGAGATAATATATATTGCAGGAATGGCTTGGGGGCTTACATACATGTGGTAAGGAACCTAAAAAGTGCCTTGTGAAAGTACTCATTGTTTGTCCTTTTTTTTTAATCACATTAGAACCTAAAACTAAAATAGATTTTCAGAGATTAGCACAATTTGATTCAATCAGCACACCTAGAACTTTTGACCACACTGAAGCTACAAAATATTTTTTATTATGACACAAGCATTTATAAGACAAAAAACAAAAACCATGAGTAACACACACACACAATTTTGTAGACACCTTTTGCTGGTGTAAGATTTTTGCCTGACATCATAACTGCTACAAAAAAAGTTATATGTGGAAGGTAAATTAAATATCTAAAAATACCTGCAAGATAAACAGATCATGAAAAATGAAAACAGTAGATGTCCTTTGCTTCAAGTGTTCAAAGTTAGTGCATTGTAAAGTGACATGAGTCTAACATGTTTTCAGGTCTTGAATGCTAATGTTAGGCAGTTTACAGGAAGAATAGCGTACATGAAGGACATCAGCAATGTGACAATGATTATTTATAACCTGCTGGTTATTGTTATGGCATAGGAAGCAGACTGTAGGCAATCTAGTCTTCTTCCTGGCTACCTTTTCATAATAGGGATGCATGAATTACAAAGCTCAACATAACTATGCTAGATAAAACTGTAAGTTTGGTAAAATTTTGGTAAACTTTACCTAAAGACAAATGGCCATGCTTATTTCAAGCTAGAATCTGACATGTGTGCAGCAGTTACCTGACTTAATTACTTCTCGATCATTACCAAGAATATGCATCAATTTTCATTCTTCTAAGGCCTTCCTTATGTTATACAGTTTAAGGCTGTATGCTCAAATGTCTTTTTGTCCAAGTGCTACATGCGTTGAGCTGTTTGCTCTGATCTCTGCTGTGTTCTGTAACACTTTCTTAAGATGCCTACTTACACTGAGGTAAACTATGGAATTATTTCTTTGCTGGCATGGGACACATAACAGCATGAGCCCCTCACATTTGCTGTACGGTATATATCATCTCATTATAATTGCATCATGAGGGCTTGCAATTGAACAGTGATGTATGCCACAATCCAACATTCAAGAAAAAAAAACTGTTGCAAACTGGATGTGTGTCAATGGAAATTTTAAAACTAGATCAATTCATCTGAAAGAAAACACACGTTCAAATGGATTTTCTACCTTTTTTTCTACATTTTTATTCTCTGCACATTTTTTCCTGTTAACTAACAATCTTTTATCAACTCTGCCTTAAGCAGATTAGAATTTTACTTTGACAACAGACATTTGTCATCAGCAGTGTTGTTTTAAAAAGTCAAGTCTTCCAGCTTAGAAAATCACTAACTACAGAAGATTCTTTAAATATGGTTAAATGGGGATGCATAGAGGGGATTGCATGTAAATGTTTGGAATTGTAATACCTACTTCTTAACAAGTTGATTTCCCATTTGGATACATCCTTAACATGTTCTGTGTGTAATTTGCCATTCTTTTTTCTTTTTTTATTATGGGCATATTGATTTTGTTCATCTGCTTACCTTAATATTTGTTTAATTTCTAGATTAAGCCTAATGAAATGACAGAAAACTGTTTCTGGTTGAACGCAAAGGATGAAAAATATGAAGATAAAGAATTATTTTGTCAGCTTGAAAATTCCTTCTCATGTCAAAGAAAAGGTAACTTCAGATATAAAGCATAGTCAGCATTTACTTCTTTTTCTTTCAGCTTTTTTAATATTGTTTATGCAAGTTTTCCATTGCTTCCTGTTTGGTAAAAGGTTTGTTCCCAGAGAATAAATTGTGGAGAAATCTCACTAGCATGCATGTTACAGGGATTCATCTCTTTCCTCAGTCACCCCCCCCAAAAAAAAAAAAAAAAAAAACAGGTATAGATTGCTGTGAATGTCCAGGTGCCTTTGCACCGCTTCTTTTTTCCTTTCTCCATGATATACCATCAATCTTATAGAGAGGCTTCTCCTCACATTTCCTTTGGGTGCAACCCTCAAACATCATCATGGCCAATCCACGACCCTCATAATGATAGTATTGGAAAGCAGAGGGCAGTGTTTCCAGGTAAGTGAGAAGTAAGGTGTTTGTGCTTATTTCATTTTCACTAGAATGAACAAGCACTTGTGGGACAGAGGGGCACTATATGGCTCTTTAGCTATAATTTTACCCAGCCATACATTTTTTGGCACTATTTCTGTTCTGGAACAGTTGCCAACTAACCCTGCACATAACCCTGGGCCGTTAAAATAAGTAATTTTAAAGTAGCCTAATCAATATTATATTGTCTTTTAATTTACCATTGAGGTTCAGTCAACTTTCTACTGGTCATAAGGCTACACATGTGTTTTTGGGTTGGGATTCTCAGTTTGCTTGCTCGATTTTCTTGATTGCATAATGTAAGCATTTAGTGCAAGCATTGTTTACTTTTTTTATGGATTTAATACACACTTGGCAACGGGCAGATAAGATTACACTGTTGGTTGCATGCATCTTGTTTTTTCCTCTGTGGTTGTTGGACTGGTAAGAGATACATTTTTATACCTAAAGTTTGGTGTATTGGTATGTTGTAGCCCAGTTGGGTCAGTGGCTAGCACTCTTGCCTGTGCAATACTAGGTCACAGGTTCGAGTCTCGTCTGGGACATCTGCAAAAAGGCTGTTCGTGCTGTGTTTGTTTGGGTTTCTTCTGGGCACTCTGGTTTCTTCCTACATCCCAAAAACATGCAGTTAGGTTATTTGGCTTCCACTCAAAAATACCTGCCTTTCAATTGTATTAATGACATATGACTATGCTGGAGATATTAGATGCTGAGCCCCTTTGAGGGACAGTTAGTGGCATCAATATGGACTTTGTAAAGGCCTGTGTAATTTGTGAGAACTATATAAATACAAGATAATATTGTAATTTTATTTGTCCTTATAAGCATGTACAGTGTTCTGCATTTCTAATATAGGCCTTTGCATGGTATTCTCAGAGGTTGCATATGGTCACATAATTTTGCTATCATCCCAATTGACCTTCTGTTGCTTTTCCTGCACAGTCCTTTGCTTCTTTGTTGGCAGTACAGTGTATGGTGGGCCAACTCTGGATTTGTACCCCTAAAATGAAATTTCTAGCGCAATAGAGAGACTGTTTACATTCTAATCATTGGTTCAAGGTATACTGATATAGTGAAGGCTTATTATCTATTCCAGCTTCTTCCCTAAGCATTGCATGCCTTGGCTAAAATTTTTTGATCTTTCTACTTACTTCCAACTTTAAGAGGTAACAGCAGAAGAAGGTTGGCATATGAGAGCAAGAAGGATAAACCAGGCCCTGAATGCATTACAATAAACACAATCTAATAAGTAAGTCAAAAGCTCTATGCTGATTAAAATCTAAAATTGACTTAGATTTGAGCTCCAGTCAGATATTTAAGAAAATGTCAATAATGCATTCTTGTTTTTGATTAAACATCATTATATTAATGAATACATTAAAGTGCCTGACATTTACTAATTATTCTAGAACCATATAATCATTTTTAAAGCATCATTTAGACTGGGAGCGAGGGTCATAACTGGAGGTCAGTGCAGCCAATGGATTCACTATTTTTTATGATTGTCTTGACTATTGTCTTGACTATCGCCTGAAACAGTCACCAACAAATGTTTAAAGTAACAATTTTTTGAGCATCTATGCAAGCCTAAAGAGCCAATCATGTAAGCTGCATGATTTTCAAAAGGAGCTTGATCTATATATTCTGTTGCTTCACTTTCCAGTCACAGGTGTGGGGCAGGGAGGTGATGAACTAGCTTGAAATGGCAGGTAGCTGGCTTGGATAAACTAAAATACATAGCCATAAAGCATTTTTTTTACTAGAGCCCAAAAACTCTTGCAATAAGGGTTTAGGGATTTATATACCGTATTTTTCGCCGTATAAGACGCTCCGGAATATAAGACGCACCCAATTTTAAAGGAGGAAAATCTAGAAAAAAAGATTCATACCGGTATTCCCCTTCTGATCACTCATGTGCCATTCAAATTCCCTTTCTGATCACTCTGTGCCTTTCAAATTCCCTTTCTGATCACTCTGTGCCTTTCAAATTCCCTTTCTGATCACTCTGTGCCTTTCAAATTCCCCTTCTGATCACTCTGTCATTCAAATTCCCCTTCTGATCAC
>NC_092858.1:51202054-51228284 GCF_032062135.1 Pyxicephalus adspersus | reverse complement strand
TATATATATATATATATATATATATATATCTTTTTAGAGGAAACAACTATTTGCTCCCTACTTGTAGTACTCCTGATGAAGCAGACAGGTTCTGCGAAATGTGTCCAGATAGAGAATAGGCTTTGACACGAGGCTTTCAATTGGTGTAAATAGGTTACTTTAGTCCACCTAAATCAATAGAAAACAGTAGAACTGTGTAAATAATGAATCTGATATGCTACCTTAAAAGTCCTGATACATATATTACCCTCACCCTTTTTGCAACAGTTTTTGGGTTCTAGTAAAAATCTATTGAATTTTTGGGATGTGGTATATATTTGCATGTTTTTACTAGTGGTCAATAAATGTATACAAGGAATACCCTAAAGAGGAATTAAACCAAAAACAATAAAAAGCACACTTCCCTTAACTTTCACAAATCTCTCCAGTGCTTTCCTTGATTGGGTCCCGTACAATTCTGTAATCCACCTTTGTCCCAGCAGAGTATGTGCCGAGTGCTGCCATCTTCTTCCGTCTTCTTTCGTCTTCTTTCTTCTTCTATGTCACATGGTCTTGCACTGCGCAGAACTGACATCAGGTGACTTAGCATGCTATAAATGGGGGGAAAAAAGAGTTCTGATCAGAGATCATTTTTACTTTACATAAAATGGTTATATACCCTTTCATGTAAAGTTAAAATGGTGTAGACAGGCCTTCTTTAAGCTTTGTGCAGTTATTGTGATCGTTTCCAGGGACAGATGAATGAACAAGCGCTGTACACACAGCAATGTTCTGCTCTATGAAGGAGGAATGAGGGGAGACAAGTGAGTTGCAGCCCTCCATAGAGAATAGATTGATGAACAATGTCTGGAGACAACTATGCAATTGTAAAATTTTTGCCTGGGACACTGTAGGTTTCAAGATTATTTATTTATTTATTTTTAAACCAGTATTTACCATGTGCAAAGTACAGCGATGTCCAAATAGGATGTCCAGTGATGACTGATTGGCTTGTATCGGCTGCTCTCAGCTTTACCCATTATTGTATAGAAGAAATCCAATAGGGGTTAGCTATGGACAGCTGTCATGGGCTTCCCTCTTGCATGACTGGCTAACAGAGTTTAGGAATTGATGACAGGAGAACTGTTATCATTGTTTGCATTTGCCCTGCCAATCATGCAAGAGTTCAGCTGAGGACACTTGTCTTTGGTTATTTCCTTGTGGGATTGCTTCCATACCATGAGAGCTGATTGCCCGTCATTTTCACCCAATCATCCTGCTCTGGCTGCATTGCGAAACCCCAACGTCAATGACAGGTAAAGTAATATTTGAATGCAACTTGGATTGCTAACATTTCTAATTGCAATACGAGCCACTGGCACCATCAGCACTTGTAAGAGAGTAATCTCCTGGCCAACAATTAAATGAAAGGTCTAGCAGAGCTCTTTCTCATACTGTGCTGCAAGTTTGATTTAATTTCTGGCCAGGAGATTGTTCCCACATCTAGTGCTACTAGTTCTGGCTTTGTTTCAGAAAACTGAACCAGGGATTAACCAAGATATCTTTTTGGCTGTAATTTTCTTAATAAAAAAAAAATCTCTGTTTAGACTGTGAGCTGCCTAAGATGCTCACGCTGAGGAGGACCACAAGGCAGTAACCGGAAAACAAGCTAAAGGGATTGTTATCTGTGACAGCGAATTTAACTTTTGTGTTTCTTTTATGTGTAGGTGTTTTATTTTTTTTTTCTTTTGCCACTGTTTTCTGCACCTAGTCAGACATGACAATAAGCTAATAATGACGTACACCAGCAACTATTTGGTTAACTTGTGTCACTGCCTAGTGTTATTTAAGTATATTTTATCTATATTTTATCTGCATAAATATGGAAATTATATTCCTATCAATGCATATAGATATTCAATTAAAGAAGGTTCATGCACAAATAATAGCTAGTCATTCAAACAGTTTAATTAAGAAAACAAGGTAAGACAAAATACACAGCAGTATTATCAGATATTTAAACATATAGGAACTTGAATCAATGTTACATATATATATATATTACATGAACATACAGTTGTTAGTAGTAACCCCTACAATAACTCAGTATCTACTTAGTACAAAATACATCAAAACAATATGGAAATAATAGCATAAACATATACAAAGACATATACCAAACAATATAAATATGAAATTCAGGAATGTGTATAGCTACCTGCTAAGATGTTGTTGGGTACCCCAGGTGCAAGATTCCCTAAGAAGACTCACTCACATCATTCTAGTTCCCCTTTTATATTTAAGTCCCATTAGGTAACATTGGGACTCCTTGATTGGTTAGTGGGTGTGTTTGGTACGATGACCATCAGTTGGCACCCACCCCAATAGATTGGGATTGGTTACTGTCATTTGATGAACCTCCCAACTAAATTTGATACAAGAATCTCTTGCTGGAATCTAAATGTAAGGGTCAACCAGAGGTCCAGCTGGGTTATCAACCCAACCCATCTGTTTGATTATGCATTCATCGTCTGCCCACTCTGGCTTGATGGATTAATTGCCCCTTGAGGGTCCTACTGGTAACCAGTTTGTTATGGGAACTAGATCTTGTGTACTGACATGTTTTATTATTTGTTTTGTTTATTGTTCCTTGGTTGACCACTGATAAGACATCCCCTAGGTGATCCAGATGGCCAGTACAAAGAAAAACAGGTTTCAACATTCCTGCACCTATACACATACCTATGCATACCTATATATATATATATATATATATATATATATATATATATATATATATATATATATATATATATATATATACACACCTCTATATACATATCTATTTACATATTCATAAACAATCTTGAGGTGCAACACTAGGAAAACATTTGTGTCCTTTAATACGGTACATAAATTGTAATAGAATGAACGGTACCCTTTTATTACTTCCACATTGGAAATACAACAGTCTTTGTGTGCCCTTTTTATTCTTTACTTTGCAGGGTAATAGTAAATGATTTAGCACAGAAAATATAATTGTGCAACACTATTTTCTTCTTACTCTCCCTAAGTGTTTTGTCTCTAATATGAGACCTTCTCTTCAATCCAAGTTACAACATAATGTAAAATAAAATAAATTGTTTTTTTTAGCTCTTTCTAGCCTCACTGGGTTACAATTCAAATACTTGTTTTCTTTTTCTTTGAATTTTTACTGTATATTTATAGGTTAGCTCTTTCAGTAAAATATATTTTTTCCATTGTTTCTGCATTTAAAGTTCCTTTTAAATCATTTTTTTGGCTTGTACTATGATACGTCCTTACTTTTTCCTTAAGTAGATGTGGCTCAGTAGTTGTAAAACTAGTGTGCATAAAGGCAGTTTAACATTTCCAATTGTGTATGCTTTATAGAAATGTCACCAGATGTCACTCTTGTTCTTGCTGCCGGATAAAAAAGGTTTCCTCATCTCATGTCGGGAACAATTTCTATGTACTATGTTTTATATCTTTAGTTCATTCACTTAAGTAGTTCAGTGCCACGATGACATACATGTTGACCTTAGATCAGTCATTGTGTGATATTGCTTTCTTCCCCCTTTTATTGAAGAGGCACAGCTTGCCTTACCGTAGCTGTTGATTTGGAATATTTATCTGCATAAATATGGATATTTTATCACCCTATCAATGCACATATATATTACATAAATGAAGGTTCATGAACAAATGATAGCTAGTCATTTAAACAGTTTAATTAGGAAAACAAGGTGAAACATAAATTCACAGTAATATTGTCTGATATCGAGATATAGGAACTTCAATCAATAAAATATACAGTACATGAAAATAAGATTGTTAGTAGGTAACCCCCTGTAATAATCTAATAATGGTTAGTACATGGTTATAATTACAAAAGAGTAAAACAATGCAATAATAATATGGACACCCATATGAGTGCAATCAGGAATATCTTATAGCTACCTGCTAGGAGGTTAATGGGTACCTCAGGAGCCTGCTTCCTTTAGAAGTAAACTCCATAACAGCTTACCTCACAGGCCTCAAATGAGAGAGACCTCCATTCTCTCAGTTCCCACTTTATATAGGTAATTCCCATTGAATCATTGAAAAGTTAGGATTGGCTATTGGATGTGATTTGTTTAACGCCTATTGGCTGAAGCAGCCCTCTAGCTTGGGATAGGGTTAATCAAACTCCTGTAATTAATTGAAACATGAAATGTTTATGTTAAGCATTATCCCTGTAATAATGGACCTAATAATCAAGACCTTTTGAGTCACTGATCCATATTAAGAATTCAGATAAGGACTTCTGACTTTTCTTCTATTCTTTTTTTCAGCAAAAAATATTAAAAGCAGGTCAAAAGCAAGTGTAACTTTATACTTTTACAGTGAAATACACTTAGAATCCTACAATAAAATCCTTGTTGCAAACATTAGTCAGCTGTACCTACTGCTTACATCTTTCCTTATGTACCACAAAGTCCTCTGGGAGGACAAATGTTTTTGTCTCCAGTCTTACATTCCCTGTGACAACAATCTTCCACCTACCCTCCCACACAGCACTTTCACTTAGATGATCATTACACAGGTGTCTGCAGTTACAAAGTGTTGATTGTCAAAACTGATAAAGGCTTCCTTCCCTCACTCAATATATAAACAGTGCTGGTTAGCATCACAAATTAGACTTACTGCACTATTAAGCTACGTTTACACGTCCAGTGGTTCTCGCCCGATAATCAGCTCAGGGCCAATATCGGACGAGAATCTGGCGTGTGTACAGCACCCATTGTCCATCTTCTGAACGACCGTCCTGGCGGATCCATGGGCGACGAACGATCCTGATGCAAGGGAAGGGGGAGAGCGTGCTCCCCTCCCCTCTCCATAGAGAAGAACATTGCTGTATGTACAGCACTCGTTCATGCAGTGCTTAGTCGTTGGAAAGGATCGTGAAAGATCCTTTCCAACGACTATAATTGCATGTGTGTATGCAGCTTTAGACCTGAACAGTAGTAGATGTGAGGTGTATGATAAAGGATAAAGATAAGTTAAATGTTAAAAGCAGTAGTGGATAGAAAGTGAACTGCACATTAAGCTCCATTGTGAAAATCCTCTTAGAAGTCACTTTTGCCTGCTAAATATATTAAGGTGAAAGTATAGTTAAGTATAGTTATAGTTAATTCGTTATGATTTATTGCTATAATAATGATGTAGGTTCAAAATTAAGATTAAAAGTGATACATACCCATTCTAGCAAATGTTTATTTGTTGGATTTTAAGCAATTATGCTTTAACTTTTCAAATTTTTTTCCACTAATCAACACTTAGTGGTCTCACACTAGTTTAGTATTCCTATTTTTTTTTAAATTAAAGTTACCCTCCCCCAGGTGGCGCCAACACTAATCAATTTCTCTATTTCTTTAAAATCTACCATAAATGTCTAAAAGTTATAGGAAATAGGAAAACCCCGGAGATTGTCTCTGCACTCGCCGGCTGGAGATCGGAAGAAGAGGACATGTCCCTAAGACCTGCGGGGACCAGCAGGACGCCGAGGGACGACAATGGTACAGGGTAAGTGTTTTTTTTTTTTTTAATCTTTTTAGCGACCCCGAGTGTAACTGGATTACCGCTTTTTGCATGGTAAATCCAAGCCGAATCAAACTCGGGGTTACCACTAGGGGGGTTAAATGTTAATTTGCCCATTTTGAAGATATTGCTAAAAGTGTTAATGAGTCTACGCTGAAGCCAAAAATTCATGTTGGGTGGATTTAACAACTTTCTTAAAATTAACATTGGAAAATAGGTATGGCATGTATAGAGAATTATGAAAAGAGTTTGTCAGCTACTAGTACATGTGAATTCAGGAACAAGCTCTGTCTTAATTAAAAAGACAACTCTATACTTAATAAAAATATAAATACAAATAACAGTAGTAAAATAAAAAAAAATTACCTCCACTGGTGCTATTCTCACTGTTTTGTGCATATCAAGATTTTATTTTATTCCTGGTTATCACCACTCCACTGTATTTCAGGCGATTTTTATTTTTAGTTTTGGCTTTGACACTATCTCTGTGTAGTATATATTATTAACCTCCTTGCCGTTAAGCCCGACCTTCGTACGGGCAAAAAAAAATGGCTAGGATGGTTAACCCCGAGATTTTTCCCATCCTTACTTACCTGGTCCCCCTGTGCTCATCCAGCGTCGTGTTCGTGTTCCAGCGTCGTCCTCCGTCGATCATCGTCCGTCGATCTCCCTCTCCAGCATCGGGTGCCTTCGTCGGGTGCCAGCGAGACCGGTAAGAAGCCGGCCGGCATCTTGTGGTCCCGCCGATCCTCCACGTCCTTCTTCTTCCAGCGCCGGGTGATCTCTGAAACGAGAAGCCGTCCGGCGGAGAAAAAAAAACCGGACGGCTCCTCCCTGCGTGCATGATGACGTCGGCGCGTGTGCGGGAAATTCAAATTGAAACTCATTCATTTATTTTGTATTGGATTCAATACAAACTCCTGTATCCAATCCAATACAAAATAATTTAAAATAAATACAGTATATAACTATAGTATATACAGTATACAGTATATATATATATAAGTATATAACTGGTAAATTCAAACTGTCATTTTGTATTGGATTCAATACAAACTCCCTATCCAATCCAATACAAAAAATAAAAAAAAATAAAATAAAAGTAAACAACTTGGAAATTCAAATTTATATTTTGTATTTGATTGGATACAAACTTGCGTATCAAATCCAATACAAAATAATATAAAATTAATACAGAGTACATAAATGGTAAATTCAAACGCTCATTTTGTATTGGATTGAATACAAACTCCCGTATCCAATACAAAAAAATAAAAAAAAATAAAAGTAAATAACTTGGAAATTCAAATTCATATTTTGCACTGGATTGGATACAAACTCCCGTATCCAATCAAATACAAAATAATTCAAAACAAACTCCAATAAATACACAAAGTTTTAAAAATTGCCACACTAGGGAGGTGTTTTAGAATAATATAGTACTTTACAATATACAGAGTTATTGCTTTTTCAGTATTTTCAGTATTTATGATTTGTTTACCTAGTCATGTTTAAGCTGATTTTTGTGTTTTTCCTTTAATTTTATTAAAAGTAAATTTTTTTTTTACATGATTGTGTGTTTCAAACATTTTTTATATTCATAATATCTACTAGAACCCCTGTTCGGACATATTTCTGTAAGTTACAGGTCTACAATTTAAAAAAAAATTTCATGAAAAACAGTGGATCACTTTTGGTACAGAAATCTAGACCTCAGTGTAACGCTCAGGTGGTTAATAATAATAATATTATTATTATTAATAATAATAAACAGGATTTCTATAGTGTCAACATATTACCTTCACGGATTTGCCACAAGTATGGGGGTTGGGCAGGGACTGAATGAGCAGGTACAGCTGGAAAACTTTGGCGACGACTCTACATCCAAGGCCTGGACAGAGCAGCCTGAAGCAAAGTAGGGAGACAAACTGCTGCTGATCTGAGACAATTACGCAGTATGTACAATGAATAGGGATATCAAATGACTGACAGACAGTGAGACAGGAGGAGGAGAGGACCCTGCCCTGAAGAGTTTACTATCTAGGAGGTAGGGTAAGTATCACACAATAGGAGGGGAGGATATTCTTTCAGTTTGTGTGGGTTTCTGCTAGGCACTACAGTTTTGTCCAACATTCAAAAACCTATTGGTAGATTACCTGGCTTCCTCCCCCAAATAGGACTTAGAGTTTGGTATGCATAATAGGTTGTGAGCTCCTCTGGGTGGCATTTCATTACATGACTATGGGCTGTAAAATACTACATAATATGTTGGTATTAATGCTTAATAATAATTCTAATATATAGGTGATACTAGACAAGAGTTCTCCCTAAAAGCCTAAATGTCAAAATTGTTATTATTATTAACTTAGTATTTATATAAAGCTAACATATTACGCATTGCTTTACAAAGTCCATATCAATGTCACTAACTCCCTTAAAGGGGCTCCAATCCTATGTCCCGCCATAGTTATAGGTCTTAAATACAGTCTAAGGTCAGTTTTTTTGGGGTAAGCCAGTTTTGGGGTTTTTTTGGGGTAAGCCAGTTAACCTAACTGCATGTTTTTGGGATGTGGGAGATAACCAGAGTGCCCAGAAGAAATCCACATAAATACCTGAAGGAGGAAACACAGGGTCAACATGCAAACATGCAGATGCCCCGTCTGGAAACCCCTGTTCTGGAAGAACCTAAGTTGAAAAACATTGGAGTAGGACCAATTGGAGGTCTGCACACTTATCATGACACAGCCAATACTTGGCTAGTACAAATAACTGCACAAAACTCTTATTTTTTAAATTAATTTTTTCCCCAGCTAGTTTTGTCCTTTATTTCCCTAATCATTTTACAAAAGAGACACAATTTGCTAGAACTGAAATTGATCAACCGTTTTATTATCTGTGTCTGGTAGTTTTGTTGGCTGTTCTGGTGCACTGCGTCTGTAAAAATTGTATACGTCCAAATAAAGTCTTGTTGTATGTTGGCAGACTATATTTAAAAGAACAGACTGCCCCCTTAAACAGCACCATTTAACTAACCTCACCCAGACAGTGACATGGGCATAAGAAAGAAATACAAAGGATAGAAAACTTTGGACCAGCAAATCAAATGGCCGAGCATTTGGGTAAATACTATCTTACAGATCTGCTTTAATGTCAGATTTACTTTTATAATTTTGCACATGAAAATTTACAAAATAATAATTTACTTTTTCCAGTCATTTCCTGTGAAGTTTTAGGGTTTTTTCTATAAAGCAGTAAATTTAACATTCACTGAAACATTCCTTAGTGGATAATATTCAGTTGATTTTTCACCAGGGAATGTTCCAGTAAATATGATTTATTACTTTATAAATAGACTTCTTAATGTTAAGTGAAAGGAGGTTTTACAAAAAAAATGTTTACTATTTATATAACCTTTACATTCCATACCCTGCAGTTGTCTACTTTTCCCAATATATACATAACTATTACACTGCTGTGCATCATATATATTGTACTCAGCTCATCTGCATACTTTATTCTGTACATTATACATACCACACATCTGTACATATTTTCTTTGCATGACTAATGTTAGGGCATATGCGCTTTAGCATTTACTACATACCTGTTATGCATGTAGACACGTCGCAGCATTTATGGTGAAAAGGAAATTTTGCTAAGTGCACACAATACTGCCTTGAATTTTTCCTAATCTCTGTCTCAAATAAAAATAGAAAAAATGAATTTACACTTTGAGTTAGCCAAACAAAAGCTCGCTTTGGTTACAGTAACAATACTTCAGAATATGCATCCCTTTACTATTGAAGACATATTGAGGTAGTGCACCTTGTTTGTAAATGTATACACCTTTAAAAAAGTGAAAACTATGAGTGGCTGAAGATGGCTAGCCCTTTTAGGATTGTTAGGATGTGATGTAGCTTTCCATCAAAAACCTTCTTTGATCTTTCAACTCAGCTAATGCTTCATAGCAGGGAACACAGTGTTCAACACTATTTCCATTTTACAAATAGGTTTGCATGTCACATTGACAAGTTAGAAAATATCTGCGTGATAATAAATGCATTTTGTTTTTTATACCGGTACTTCATTTAGCTCTACTCAAAGAAACCTTTGCATGGCTGCTCTGATGTGGCTTGGTAATTTATCTGGGGTTTTGTTAGATGGTAAATCAGCCATCAGTGGGTTGATGACTTGAGCCATCAAACTGATGGTGAACCAGCTAAAACAGTTTACAGTGGGTACTCCACTGTGTAGACTTTTTGTTTTTGTAATTTTAAAGGGTGTCTCCTCTTCCACCTGTTTAAAAAAGATTTGTCATGAATTATAGTGAGCAAAATTTGTTGTTGAAGTAATAAACAAATCTAAGAATCTAGTGGCTGATTTCAACCTCCAAGTTCCACCACTACTAAAATATGACTTTTGAGCAGCCCTACCATGTAGCTCACATCCTAGTATTTGGTGTTGTACATTGAACAAACTTTTTTCATAGTTTTTAAATAAATTTAGAAGTATTGTGGTAAATATAATACATTGGCATATACATATATGTAATAAACATTATATTTACCTTTTTATTACTCATACTTATGGTAAACTCTTTACTAGTGTCATCGGTAACTATTTTTCTAGTTGACACACTGATATTGTAAAATTGTTGTGCATGCTTTTATGTTGTTACACGCTTTTGTAGTGCTCAATGACTAACACTTTTGTTTATTTTTATTTTTTTTTATCTTGTTCATTGTTCTGCACTTGGCTGCTTGCTTCTCTTTGCCTGCTTTACAGCTATAGAAGGTTAGTGCATTTTCAACTTTTCTTTGTGAGCTTAATATTTCATGCTGTATTTTCTTTTATGTTACTGATATATTTGTTTTATTTGTTGCTACCGGTAATTAATGTCCTAATGTGGAAACTTGCATTTGACCTGTAGAAATTCCATGTTGTACATTGTGTGGTTAGTTGATAATCCTTTATCAGATAAAATACTTGAATTTTTAATCAATGTTTTTATATTGTGTTAAGTTTTTATGTGGTGTTTAATTTTCTTAGTAATTTTTGTCAGAAAAATATGTAAAACTTGTAGACTCTTTAAAGTGTGGTTGTGTGTGTAACTATTGCAGCACTTATTGCAACAATTTATTCTGTCCTAAAAAAACTTTTGGTACAATGTAAACTTTTAGGATAGGACAAAAAGTACCAACTAGGTAAAATTAATAAAGGAGAAAACCTGTTTTAGTAAAATTATTCAGAAATCACTGCTTGTATCTTAATCTCCACCCTTGGTGATTAGGTGAAAATTTCAGTTTACAATCATTATTAGTTTGTTACAGCAGTATTTAGAAGGGTTATCATTGGGCTTCTTTATTGGATTGTAGACCTTTGTCCCAACATTCTTTGCTGTGACATCCTCTTTTTCATTCTTCTTTGTGTGTTGGAAAATTATTATTGGGTTAGAAAGGATTTCTATGAAACGTGTACATTTTATGAAACGTAGAATAACCTTTGTATGAACACGTTTTGTGTATTGCCATCGCTACGCAGGAGAGTTCCAGCGCTTGATGCTTTTAGATCTCTCATCAGAACCACATAATTGTCAACCTGAGTAAAAACCAATGTTGATCAAGAGAATTGTATTTTTACAATATTCAGGAGTTTTGGTTTCCCCGTCCATTTTTCTTAAACTTTCTTGACCTAATACAACATATATTAACTCACTAATTGAGAAACTCACTTTTCCCTGCATGCAACCCATCACCTAACATTTGTCCTCTATGTAAGGCAAGGCTTCTTGCAGTAATGCCCTAAAATGTCTGTTCCCTCTCTATGTTCTTCAGGCTCTGATGAGGAAACCTGTCAGGCTATAGTTAAACCCCTTTCCTCTACATATTAGAACTTGATCCAAAATTTTTTCTTTGCTGGCTTTATTGGTATTACTCCTGCTGCTCCTTAAACTGATCCTTTAGTGGGTTTGGAATTTGGTTCTGTCAGTTCTGCAGAAACCTCCAGCTTGCAGTTAGTCTGAATGTGTGGCTTCACATTGAAGACTAGCCACTCTGGCTAGATTTATTGTTGCTTCATTGTTGATATCATAGGAAAAGGCACCTCTACAGAATTCAGTTTATAAAAAAAAACTACTTCAGTGCAGGGACTGACATTCAGTTGGGATCCTGCACAGATAGTAAAGATGCTGCTGTAACCCTGAAGGAGAGGGTTTACCATGTTTTTTTTTCATTAGTATTAAGCCTGCAGAACATGGGAGATGTGGTGATTAAATATCAGTGTGGAACATTTATAATGTGTAAATTCTTTCCTTTGGAAAGAGGCTCAGTAATGTGTAATGTCTGATAGGCAGTTTTAACCAGGATGGATTGCAGCTCAAGAGTTATTTGTACATCAGAATCTCATGGCAGATTTTCAATTGAAGTTGAATAAAAAAAGCACAACTTCCTCTTAGTGTATTTAATGTGACAAAGCATCACATATCTTAAATTTATAAGCAGGATGAGATTTGATTGTTTCACATCTGTCCTTTATAAAATCTAAATATATACATAGATGAGTGCTGCATAATACACACGCTTACTGTTAGGATAAAAGCCTGCACTGTGCTAATCTATTTTAAAAGGTGCTGCTGTGCTTATCATAACTTAGGTTACCATTTGACATGGCCTCCGATCTCTGCTTTATCACATAATGTGCCTCCCAGTTGTTGTCTCACCCAATTATCAATATGCCATATTATATGTCATAAAGTGAAGGTAATGACAAGGAAACAAGCTTTGTGACTCACAGACAAAGGTTAAACTTCAGCAGTTGGTTATCTACCATTTCCTTTTTCTTTTAGAAGTTAGAAGAATGGGTACAAATAATGTTATATTGTGCAGAATTTGATTGTTTTTTTTATCATTATTAATGTACATTTATTTAGGTCACTTTCAAAAATATATAAAAAAATATATTACTGACGTTTAAGGAATATGTGGATACCCTAAGGATCATTGATCTTTAAAGTAACTGAACCTATCTGCATTGCTTGCTTGGCGCATGCCCTAATTTCATCTAAATGGGTATTAGTGATCACGGTGAGACTTAAAAGAAAACTAAGGTTACAGTTCTCACATTAGGAGTTATTAAAAAGCATCCCCTTCTTTTATTGAAAATATGTTTGCTTTAGCATCCAATCTGTGTAGAGGCCGTATTTTGTACAGCTTGTTTGAACACTTTCTCAACTTCCTATCTATAATACTGCATGTATCATGATTTCTTGCATTGTGTATCATGGATGTGGGTGTTTACACTTTATCTTAGCTCCGCAGCACAAGTGCAGACATTCGGAACAGAGCATGCATTGTAGCTGCAAACATTAGGGTTATTCAAAAATGCTTCCTCTAGCTTTGCTGCAATAAAGTTTGGTTTATGGTCATTAGAAACAGCAACAAATCAGAATGGGATGTCGTAACATAAACAGATAAATAACTAAAACATTTAAATGCAAAAAATAAGAAAGTCCATCCAAAGTGCTAGGAGAATCCAGTAGAGATGAAATATGCAATGATTCTCTTGAGAAAAAAAAGTAAAAATAAAAACTCCACTACTTTAGTGCATGCTTGATTTTTAAAGCAGAAAAAAAACATACTTACCTTTAATCTCGCAGATCCTCATAAGCGCTGGACCTTTTCCCAATCCAGTCCCACACCGTCCTGGAATTCTTCTTTGTCCCAGAGCCAGCCATCTTGAGTCGTCTTGTTACTTCACCCAATTTCGCACTATTCACATTTTTTTTTTTAAATATAGCAAAGTACACCAATCTTTCCCTGGAAAGTAATATGTATATTCGGTCTATATCCTGTCGATAAAAGTACAAATCCTTTAGAACCTACACAAAAAAAGACCCAGACAATTTTTTTAGGCAACCAACCACATGTTCAACTAACAATTGCTTGTAAATGCTTCTAATAAAATCAATGGGGGCGTTTAAAAGCATTTATAAGCGTTTTAAAAATTACTGATTCAGTAATTTGGCTTTAGTTATGCATTTTTCCTCATGTTTCACCTTTGTGGTTTAAAAGCTTTATGTACTGTTATAATATTCATGTACAGCACTTGTTAATAACTGTTAGTGACTGCATTTGCATATTCTTCCTCTTTGTTATAAGAACTAAAACCACAGCCTTTTAAGGAAGAAATCAGTAAGTTTCTGTGTCATAAGCAGTTAGTTAGTTCCGCTCTTCTTAGTTTAGTATTAGTTGCCTGCTTCCACGCTTAACTTCATTGCTTTTAGTCCGTACAACTGATATTGTTCATATAAATTCTGTGGTGTACTTTTCCTTCCTTTATACCTGGAGTAGCTTTACCTCATTTGACTTGCAATTTTAGCACATCCCATAAAGTATCGTATGCTTCCCCTCCACAGATTCTGAATTATTAAGTAAAGTAGTTGTGTATATAGTAAAAAAAAAATAAACTGTGTGTCCATTTTACAGCAGCAATTGTGCTATACTACTTAATATATTTCGACCTTGATAATTGTTTTACTAGGGTTTGTGTGCATGTGTAGGTACATACATGCACAGAATATTCCATAATAACAAGCTATCTAGTCCTTTTCACGTTTTAAAATGATTTAACTTTACACACAACACATTCAACACTTATTTTACACAAGAGAAGCCACAATGGGGAAGGTGCGCAGCCTACATGATATGTGAAAAACAGTACACCCAAATGAAGCAATAGTTTGTAGTATCACCTTTAGCAGCAATAACTTAAAATCATTGTTTTGTGCATGCGTTAAAATAACTCTTTTCTGCTTGAGCTGACCGTAACAGCAAAGTAACATAGCACTTACTGGCAGTATAATCAGGTACTTTTTAGACGTTACAGGGAGGATAGAAAAAAAGTCACATTACTGACCAACTTACTGGTTATAAGCTTCCATGTTCCCATCCTAGATAACTAACAGTGCTTGAACTTCTGTGTTTTTGTTTTCTTTTCTTTTTCAAACGTTTACCCCTGAACAACTCTTGAAATTATGTTCAGGTTTCTGGCAACCTCTGTTAAAACTAATTTATTGGGGGCCTAAGGAGAAAAGGGCACTCAAATTGGTGGTCAGTGGAAAGCATTACTCCCTTATGGTGGAAGCCAGAATACCACCTTTATAGAGCGCTAAAAACATAATTAGAATCATGCAACTGGCTGTCCCTACAATTATGAAGGCATCTTCAAATAGATGGTCAGTTAGCCCCAGTTAAAGAAACCTCTAGTAACCTCGGGAGCAACCCTGGTAAAAATGGTGTGTGGGTAGTTTTTAAATTAGTAACTGGCCTGTAGGTGTACATAGGTCAAGTGCAGGCAAAATTTACTAATGTAATATGGAAGAGGCATCTAGAAAAAAATTTAAACAATTGAAAGGCTCTTTAAAATATATAGGAAGGTAGAATTTACCTTCTCTTGACAAAATCAACACTTTGCAAAATTAGAATGCAATACCATATAGTTGAGGTGTGAACTGAAAGTTCCTGAAACCTATTAAACATTGTTCACTTGCATAACAAATGAACAAACCTAATCTCCTTCAAATAGACACCTGCTGCATTGCGGCACTGGTCCCTATACAGTTTTAATGATTGGAAGCACCCATAGAAGTAATTTTCTGACATTTCTTTCAATGTATCCTGTGCTATGCTCCTAATTAATTTACTGTCTCAAATCTTTTTCCCTTGGGCTTTGGGACTGCTGTTTCTAAACTACTTGAACCACTTGTAGGTTTGAGGGTATCCATAGCTTTATCCACTAAATGTTTGTTTTATAATTTAGTGGGTCTCTGCTGCTATGTTTCCTAATTGAAACAAAATTTCAAATGATAATGCTAATAGCAAAATAGAAGAAAAATTCAAATTGTCATAAACCATTTAACCTTTATTCTTTATAAGTGTTCTTTAGAAAAAAATGAATATTTTTCTTTGCATTGTTGTTTTGTACAATATATAATAAATACACAATTAAAATATATTACACAGTACAAAAAATTCCTGGGCAGTTTGGGTATTTGACATTTTATTTGAATATTCTTCTATCTTTCACACCATTCTTTTAACCCTTTACACAAAGTTTCCCTTTAGTTTTTCTTATTATACTCTCATTTGCATACATACAGCCTAGTACAAAATCTACATATATCTTAAATAGCTTTTATTTTAAAGAATCATATTACTACATTTTTGCACAATAAGTACATTTCAATCCAGGTTTTAATGATGAAAAAACAAGTCAGTGCAGATCTTTATTGAGATTTTTTATTAGTTCTGTATGTTGAAAAAGGCTAAATCTTATTTTTCTTATTTGCTAGTTTAGGTTACAGCATCATTACTGTGTTTTATGTATGGAGGTGACTCATTTTGTGTTTTCTCTATAAAATAGTGAGAAAAGATGATGAAATTGAAGATACTTCTGTTATTAGGAAACGAATAAAGGAACTGAAGGTGCTAGAGCCAAAAATAGCCCAAAATTTGTGTAAGTAAATTTAGGATATATAATGTATGTGTGTACACAGAACAAAATTGGGATGATGTGTCCACCCCCAATGCCCCCCCCCCCCCCCCCCCCCCCCCCCCCCCCCCCCACCTCCAACACACACGCCGCCAGTTTTTTTTTAAATATGACCAAAAAAATATAGAAACTTTCCTGTGTTATGTACTAACATTATAAAGGTAGATGAACCCTACAGCAGAAAAACAAAACTTACCTTTGCTTTTGCAGGTTTGTCGATCCCTCCAGAGGTTTTCTGGATTGGTTCCTGTCCTGGAATCCACCTTTGTCCCGGCTTGGAGGAAGCCTGTGCTTACGTCACTTGATCTCGCACTATACAGGTGCGATATCAGGAGACATAGCCTGTGGTAGATTGGTGGGGGAATTGACGATCTCACACATTCACAGTGAGATCGGCAATTTTTTTTCCCCATTGAAGAGCAGCCAGAAACCTCCTGGTATGTATGATGTGTGTATCCCTGGAGGCTCTGCGCTACCATTCTGTCTTTATCCCTGTGGCAAAAAAGGCAGCAGAGGAGGGGCTCTACCCTTTTTTTAACCCCCCCCCCCCAAAAAAAAAGGTAATTTTTACCTAATAAATAAAGAAGTTTTACTTTAGGTCCGCTTTAGGCTTAATCTTATGGCGTAATGAACATACCCTGACCTATGCATGCACGATCACAAAGTAATAAAAAATAGTTTGGGGAAAAGTGAAAATCTAAAAAATCTTGCTTAGTGGTGACAAGCACTTCCAATTTATATCTATAAGGTTGACTGAAGATGGGGGGGGGGGGATAAAAGCAAGAATTTTAACAGTAAAGCTTTCTAAATCTACTTTCAAAAAGACAAGCTAAACCTCTATGCTCACATTGGCAGTGAGGTTGCAGTGCGTTTACTGGTTCCTTAAGCTAGTGAACCACTGCTGCAGGGAACATGCTACATTTGGTATCTACGGGCAACAGCCCAATGGAGAATGTATTGGGGGTGACAGTGTGCAGTTCAGAACTGCTCACTGTCGTCCCCTGTTAAATCTGCAAACACTGCTTCTTTAAGAATCCGAGTAGTTTGCAAGGTAGCAGCCACCATGAGCTGTGATGATTTGATTGCTCACAGTGTAGGTCTAAGCCTCCCCTTATACAGAAAGCCCACTCCCTTTTACAGAAGGGCTTTGTGCTGAGAAAGAAATATTTAATGATCTGAACTATACCAAACTGTAACAAACTGCATAAAGTGTATCTTCAATTGGTTTCTCGTCAATACACAACCGTTAAAAACTAGTAAGAAGCTGGTTATATGACGGTGGGAGGGAGCTGGTTTGTAGAGATGATGACAATTTTATCTTATTATATTATTGTTATTATTAATAAACAGGATTTATAAAGCGCCAGCATATTACGCGGTACATTAAATAGGGTTTGAAATGACAGACGAATACAGACAGTGAAGTATGGGTTACAATTACATTAAACATAAAAGTATAGTATAATATGGTCTATTATTCCATTTAGTTTACTACTTTGTTGTATATTCAGATAATATCAATACCACATGTTAGTATCTTTTGTCAGTCAGCATGTGTTATGTTCTTGTTGATGAAAGTGGTTAAAACAATAAAAAATATTGGCAATTTAAATTCTGAATATCTTTACTAATCAAACTGTGATCCACTTTTTAGCCATTTTCTTAGGGTCCTACCGATTGCCTTATGAAGACATTAAACAAATTGTATTAGAAATTGATGAAACACAGCTGTCAGAATCCTTGGTTCAGGTAAGTCTAATCATTGTGTGTCTTCCTTATCTACTATTTAGGAAATAAACTTAAATTACCTGACAACTTGCATTCCCTGCAATTACGGTACATGATGTCTTCAAATCAGTTCATTTTGTGTACTAGAAAGGCAATTAGTATTAGACCTTGGCCTTTATATAGAATCCTAACTTTCCTCCATGAGAAGAGCTGCTATCCCCCACCACTCAGGTTCAAATTATTTATACTATTATTATATATTATTGTACTATTATGTACTATAAACTTAGTAGTACCCAATTCTTTTATGGTTCATATACGTTTATGAACAGTGTACCCAAGGTTTAGTGTGTGGGTTTAAGAAGTAAATTCTGTGAAAATAAGGGCCCTATTCCAGGGTTTGTTGTGGTTGATTATGTCCAGCAAGAGGCAAGTATGGTTTGGATAGGCCAGGGCCTTAACCAACATGAAATCAGTCGATGAATTCCAAAGTCCAGGTTACAACTCTTGGCAAAAAATAATCAGTTCAATGTTTTGGCCAGGAAAGTCTATATCTCTTATCTTTTATTTGTGATCCATTTTAGAAGTCAGAGGAGGTGCACCAGAGTACTAAGTGGATATAGTTCTTTCCACAATACGTTTCTCATTGTTAAGTGATTACATTTTACTTTTGCCCTAATTGATCTAAGCAAAATATGTTCAGTCAGGTAATTTTCAATTTCTTCACAAATATGTTATGAACACCCTCCAAGAGTATTGGTTCCAACATTTTTGCCTGTGGTTGTCCATGCTTGTCTATTGGGGCTAATAGGTTAAGGAAATTAAGGAAGATTTAAAAAAAAAAAAAAGGATTTAATTTGTCACTTTTTGGAAAACTATTTATACTTAAAACAAATATATATTTATAGATAAAATCTTGCCCCATCTAATGTAGGGAATTGAGCTGTACAAGTAAAAGAGAACCACACTGGCTTGAAATCTGTAAACAGCATACTGGGATCATGATATTTTTTTATTAAAAACATTGCATTGATCATTTTTATTTTTTGTTTTAGTTTGTGCTTTAACAGGTGTTATTTAAAATGTATTAGAAGTTTCACTTGTTTTTTTAAATCACAGTTGTGTATTTTTTTTTCCTTCCATTTTACCAATCTAGAATTTAATAAAACACATGCCTGAACAAACCCAGCTGGCTGCATTGGCCAAACTCAAAGATGAATATGGCAGCCTATCAGAACCTGAACAGTTTGGTGTTGTGGTGAGTGGCAGTTTTTTAAAATACCATCTATATTATCAAATTTTAAAGTTAAAAAGATTTGGTATACATTTTCAATTGGAATCTGTTAAAATGCATGGGTCTAGTTGGGGATGAAGGTGATGTAAATCCACTCCACAGCTAGACAGCTTTTTATAGCTATGAGATAAAAAGTGTTGAGATATACAGATATATCTGTGCTAATTCCCATAAATAGTTTTCAGCTAAAAGGTCACAGTGGATGGAATTTATGTACAGTTGTATTTTTTAAATGATGTCATTATGACTGAGAAAATGTATAAAAGGAAGATTTAATAAATTTACCCTGTATAAAATCACTATTGCTTATTTCTCCAGAAGTTTCCTACTTCTTGTGCTTACATTGAATATATGTCCATATATGATGCACCAGTGATACACATAGGTTCTATAGCTAGTATCTTTCTGATGATTATATGTTTTTTAATCATATTGCAGATGTCCTGAGCCAGTAGCTTTGAACTGTTTACCAAACCTATTGTAACTAAGCAATATGTTAAAAGTAGCATATTTAGTAATATGCTCTTGTATTACATTATTTAATTTTTTTAACATTTTTTAACAGTTATAATATATAGTGTGTTAATGATAAATACAGTATAATGACCTGCAAAGGTATAGTCCTCATCCGTGAAAAGCAGGCTACTTGTTCATTAAACACCTATACACCACATTCATCATTGGGCATTCCATATCATGCTGCTGTTATTCTCCTTTAGGTTCCTTCTTGGTTCGAATGTGTTTTTTTACAGCCCTTCAGCAATAAAGTGTGATGCAGTTACGAAAGAATAACATTATCTTTGTAAATTAGTATTATCATTGTATGTTGTATCATTAGGATAAGATCATGTTGGGTTTCTATAGACATAAATTATCATGACAGTTACATTACACTTTAAATGTCTTTGAATTACATTATATATATATATATATATATATATATATATATATATATATATTCTTACCTGAAGCACTGCTATTCTACCCTGTCAAGGAGCACAAAAGAAGCTGATCAGTTCCTGGGCTCCATGCTAGACTGTGACTGCCACTGACAGCCATTGGTTTTATTATTGTTATTATTACACAGTATTTATATAGCACCATCATATTATGCAGCGCTCTACAAAGTCCTTGGTCATCGCACTAACTGTCCCTTTAAAGGGACTCACAATCTAGTGTCTTTACCATAGTTGTATGTCATTAATGTAGTCTAAGGTTAATTTTTTGGGGGGAAGCCAACAAACCTAACTGCATGTTTTATGATTGTGGGAGAAAACCGGAGTATGCGGAGGAAACCTGGGACCTAGCGCTGCAAAGGCAAGAGTGCTAACCACTGGGCCACTGTACTGCCCATGTTTTAGCAGTAAAGCCCCCTGGAGCCAGAGTGATACTTAAAAGTTTTATGTAATTTAGGCTGAATATAGTTGCATTATACAGTATATCAGCCAATATATAGGACTGTTCTAAATTAAACACACTGATACACTGTCTTTTTATTCTCCACATGTTAACCCCCCTAGCGGTATTCCCAAGTGTGACTCGGGGTGGAGTTTCCATGCAAAAATTGGTATTTGAGTCACACTCGAGGTACCTAAAAACATAATAAAACCCCACTTACCTTGCTCCGTCGGCGTTCCCCGTAGTCCTGCTGGTCCCCACTGGTCTTGGTGACACGTCCTCCTCCACCGATCTTCAGCCGCCAAGTGCAGAGGTGATCTCCAGGGTTTCCCGGTGACGTCGGTGTGGGCGGGGGAGGATCGGCGGGAAATTCAAAACATTTTTTATTGGATTCGTTCATCCATTCCAGATCCTTGGACTTATACCAAACAGGAGTTATACCAATTTTTTCCCATAACAAATAAAAGGAAAATGATTAATCTGTTCCCATTAAAAAAAAAAAAAAAAAAATCCTATTGTTATCGGTATATTATACATATTATACATATTTTCTCATCCGTAAAATATTTAGCTATAACTATGTCAGTACTATCACTTCATAAAAGAAGGCTTTGTGTTTGTAACTTTCCTTTCCATTAGTGTACTTGTTGGCTATATGTTTACGTTTTTGAAATTTTTAAGTATTTTTTTTGCCACGTTGTGTTTTAGGGCTTTTGAATTTATTCCAGATAAATTGCTGTGATAGAGAAGCAAACCTTTTCAATGTGACGTGAGATGAGTTCTGCAAGAATTTGTCCTTCATGAATATATCCCATGCTAAAGGATTTCTGTTTAGTTGGTCCCTCCAAAAGCAAATGGTTTAAAGCAGCAAATTATTATATAGCTATTTCATAAAATATATTCCTTTCTTTAATCAGATGAGCAGCGTGAAGAAGCTCATTCCACGTCTCAACGCAATTCTCTTTCGCCTTCAATTTGAAGAGCAAGTAAACAACATCAAACCAGATATTATGGCTGTCAGTGAAGCATGTGAGGAGATAAAGAAAAGCAGAAGCTTTGCTAAACTGCTGGAGATAGTGTTACTCATAGGAAACTACATGAATGCTGGATCCCGCAATGGACAAACATTTGGATTTAACCTCAGCTCCCTTTGCAAAGTGAGTCATTATTCTATTTGCAAGATCTCTTCTCTCTCTTCTTTCTCTTTAGTTTGTGTGTGTATTTATTGTGGTAAATGTTCAGAATAGATAACTGGGTTATGAAAATCGCTGACATTTGTAACACTACTACATACCTTACAAGGGTTTTGCACGCATGCCTGAGAGGGTTACTACAAATGTGCTGGTGATTGGATTATGAGAAGATTAATGCACATTAGGGAATTTGAAATTGAGAGTTTAATGCACATGCATTAGCTGTTTGGTGTTAACACGCATGTGCTACCTTTTGTGAATGGAGAGGTTTTCATTCATTCACTGTGGATGCCAAGCTATTAATATAAGTGTAAAATCCAGAACTTTTAAAATATTTAGAACCTTCTAAAATATTTTTGATGCCACGATTCGTTTTCCAGAAACCTGTTTAAATATCCGCATAGCTGCATGTGGTGGAGTAAAGCTTGGGGGACCTTATTTCTTATTTATCTGCTGCTCTTGTGCTCCTGCACACATTGTGTGTGTGTGTGTGTGCGCGCGTGCGTGCTTGTATGCATACTGTTGTGTTCAGAATATTAGCAATCAAAATCCTTAGCTTTTATTTTCATACAGGCAACACAGTGGGGACATTGCACATTCTATTCCAAATCAAAACATGAAGAAAAATGTATCAAATTTGTGTTATTAGTTTACAGAAAGTGAGGAAGGGGATTATTAGGCTGTTCAAAATAGCAGTGTCTGCATTCTTCTTTACAAACTCAAACATTCATTGTATAAACTGACAAATGTTTCAAGAATTTACTTTGTGTTCAATCTCTGACCTTTATGTTTAGTTGTACAACCACAGTTTCTGATAACTGCTTTACATCTGTGTTGCTCGGACTCTACTAACTTCTGGCACCCGTGGACAGGTATTCCAGTACAGGATGATTGGACTGCAATCCACAGTTCTTTTGCATTTCTTGGTTTTATCTCAGAAACAACATTTTAGATGCCACCCACAAGTTTCGTATTAGATTAAGGTTCGGGAATTGGGCTGGCCACTCCATAATGTCAATCTTGGTAGTCTAGAACTAAGACATTGCCAGTTTACTGTTGTGTTTGGGGATTTTATCTTGTTGAAACGCCCCAGGCTCAAGTTACATGATATCCTTATTTGAAATAATTTCCATTTAGCTTGCTTGTATTTTATTTTTTCTTGCCTTTCATATATTAGTGTAATGAATTGATAGCTGCTTGTCTTCACTGACATTCTATTCCAAAAGTTTTAGGTATTTGTGACTCTGCCAGCTCTCAGCTGTGCATTACAGCCCCATAGACTTCTATAGGGCTCACCTACCATCTTGGGGCATCGCTTAGAATTCTGTAAGGCTGTACGGGTAAAAAAAAAAAAAAAAGTAGGCATTTGTGAAGAGGAGGATGGGGTGGGTTAGTAAATAGAGGGAGAAGAACTGAAGGATGAAGTGCACTTACCCTTTAAGCATTCACTCCAATTCAGTATTATGTTCATAGCAGTAAACTTGTTTGATATTATTTTGGGTGTTAATGATTGTTTCTATGACAACAAAGTGGTTTGAAGTTTCCCTTTGTCCAGTGTGCACCTTTTTTATTATTGCTAGCATCACTTAAGACAATAAGATAGTAATCCTTATAATGATCCTGCCTACTTTTGCTTTTAGATGTAAATAAATGATTTTATTGTACAGTTATTATGTAACATTACAATAAAGTATGTTACAACAAAATGTTTTACTTTATTTACTTGCACGCAAAGCCTATAATCAAAGGCCAGGTTCACACCAGCCTCTGAGTGGCACGATGCCATGCAGCTTCCTCTGGTTGGCACCTTGGTCTGTGATGTACCTTCATTTACCTAAGAATAGCATTTTAATACATTTCAGTGTTTATTCATTTCCAAGGGTTTTGATGTGAATTGTTTTTGTGAACCTTTTATGCTGTAGAAGAAATAAATGAGGATATAACATGGTTAATGGTAAATTTGCTTTAAGGCATCGAAAATGCGATTTCCAAGGTATACTTATGACACTTATGATACAGGAAAATCCTTTATCAATGACTTGTAATAAGTTATATATAAAGCGATTGTCAAATTAACATTATCCATGGCAGTGTGCCAGTAGTTCTTAGTAAAACTAACTCATGAGAATGGCCAGCTGCTTTTAATGAAACCTTTCTTTAAAGCACAAACCTTTTGAGTTGCACATTGCCCAAAGATTGGTATTTGTAATTACCTTGCTGGTCATAAATTAATGTAATGTGTCAATTTATTTTACATTGATCACATGTAATAAAATATGCAGCAGAACGTCATTACATCTGTTATGTTAGAATGTAGTAACAAGACCAGGGAATTCAAATTAAATTATTTTAACTCTTCACTGGTTGCTTACTCCATTGATATATCTTACAGAGCTTTTTCATTCTTAATAACAAATTATAAGCTTTCCTGTGTTCAGTCAGCCCTGACTACATAGTAATCTGCAGCCACTTGAAACCTCACTGCCAGTTTTCTAGTCAGCTCATCAATTTTTCTGTTCACATTTTGTATTTGTATACATTTTTTGTCATTCTTTAGCTTGAAACACTAAATCCCAATTTACCAATAAATTAAAAATCCATCATACTTTTTGTGTTCTGCGTGCTTGGCTCAAAAATTAATAAGAGAAAATGGTTTTTATTCATGTTTTCTGCTTCAGTAAATTTGTTAGAAGTCGGCAAGCAAAATATCCGTGTCATAAAAACGTGCAAATGCAGTTGTGTATGAGACATGGTATGGCCTTGGTGATGGCTTTTAACTGAATATAGGACTGTTTAACCATTTGTTTTCTCTTTGTACTACACAGTTAGACCAGATTTTTTCAGGTTTGTTCTTAAATTTTACAAAGATGAAGTAAAGTAGTGAAAAGTATTATACCCAAGGCCTATTGTGAGCCTTAAGTAACTCAACACACATGTCCATTTATCATCAGCTTTGGGGGATAACTTGAGCTTTTTCTTTTTTAATTAATCTAATTGTAGATCCCTTTGGCAACAGGAGTTTGTTATTGACAGTGATTAAAGGGGAAGCCCCTGTCTTTACTTTAAAGCTAAATGGGAGCACAGAACCTCCTGCCATACTTGAATCACATATCCCAGAAAGTTTTGGGTTCCTGTTCCTTCTGAACATGCCTGACATTGGTGCTTTTTCAGTTATATCGACACTCATGGCGTATATGTGTTCAAGAAACAGATAAAGTGGAATACCTTGCTGCCACATCTGTGGTATTTGGTGTAAAATCCAATATGCTTTTAAAACCTGTAGATTATTCACTTTTTAATTACCCAATGGACCTTATATATGAAATGAGATTACATTATATACTCAATAAAATCCTATCATCTTTGTGAAAACACAATTCCCCCATTTCACAGTACAGCAGTAGTGGAAACAGACATTTTGCAATAGGTCATATTCTAATCGGAGAGAGATCTGTACATAATAAATTGTTTCTTGCTGTCCGTTCTTCTGTCACCAAACTCACAGCAGGGTGCTGCACAGATCTTGTCAATGCATCCTTCCAATAAATGTTTAGTTATTTGAAGTGCTTATTGAAGTGTAAGGGGGGAAAGTTTGACTTTAAATTCTTTAAGATTTATATTAATGTGTAAGTAACATTTTTAATTTCTTTTTAACAAAAGTGCAGATTTTTTTTTATCTTAATGAAGTTATGTATGCTGCAAAAGGAAAAAAAAGTTTGACATTTTCTTTTTTCAGAGGACTCTCTTTGTCATAATTTGCTTTAACAATAAAAGTTTTAAAATACAGGTTTCTATGAAAGCACATATATATCTTTTCACTACCCATATTATCTCAGTGGGATGACATGCTTGGTGGCCCATTGCTGACATCTTCCTCATTAACAGCCCCACAATAGCTATGGTCCATCAGAAGCTTAAAAATATAAAAGGCAGAATTTTCACAGAGTAAAAAACCCATCCACTTCATTATAATTTGAACTTTTGCGGGTTGCAGATTTGTTCATTTTTATCAGGCTGTTGAAAAAATGCTTTCATCTGTGTTACTGCAGCTACAAGGCATTTTGCCTTTCTCTGAGTTCTGCTGGAAGTTGTCACTTAACAAAAAGTATGATCACCTCTGTCAGAACCTCTCAATATATATTATGAAAGCTTTGTGAAAGAACGTACCTGCTTTTCAGTCAACTGCTGTTCTGTATAAATCATCCTTTCTTTTTCTTCTTAAGTACCCCTTTGAGTTGTACATGCTTAGTGCATATGGTGCCATTTTCACCTCTAAAACGGAAAGTTCAGCAATTTAAGAATTTTGTTATCCTTAATTTAACAATTGAATCTATTTGTTAGCAAATTTTGGTGTTCTAAGAATTTAATTCTTTTTTGTAATCTCTGTAATTATAAATCTTTTAACAATGATTTTGGTATAAACCAGTTCATTATTCATTGTTGGAATTTCTTTTAATTATGTAAAGCTTTCAGGAAATCCACCTTTTTTTTT
>NC_092858.1:51199203-51200947 GCF_032062135.1 Pyxicephalus adspersus | reverse complement strand
TTATCCCTCTCTTGTAGCTGAAAGATACTAAATCTGTAGATCAGAAGACAACACTTATTCATTTCTTGGCTGAAGTGTGTGAGAAGAAGTTTCCTGATGTGCTAGCATTTGTGGACGATATACAGACTGTAGACAAAGCAAGTAGAGGTATGTGGAATGATATGACCCAATAACAAAAGTCTTGTAAATATTCATATAACATCCTATTCATGCATTTGGAATCCTATTATGTGCAGGTAATATTATTTCTACAGTGTGTTAAATTAGTTTACATCGAGTATTATTCAGGTAAGAAGTTATTTTTTAATAACATCTTTATCTAAGCTAGGTTTTTTAACCTTCTCCAGTCACTATGATGTAAGGAATCAGTGTAAGGAATTTCCGTATATTACCATGCCATTATGTAAACATACATATACATAGTCTAACACAGGCTTCACAGTTATAAAATAATCATGCTTGGTGTCCAGCACAAATGTTACACTGATATGTGAATAAAGCAGATTTTCTCTTTTTTTAATAAGGGAGAAACCACTATAGTAAATATATCCTATGGAGAAAAATGACAATTTACAACTCTTGGTTCCTAAGTGCGATTATACCAAAATAATGTGGTATAGCTAGCCGTTTTGTTAATTTAGGTAATTTTTTTCCCTCTCTGAGTGGAAGAGCCTACCTAGGTTTGCTTGCTTACATGGAGTTAGGCCCACTTTAATTGGAGGTCAGAATGTTCAGTAAGAAGAATTTTACTCCTCAGACTCCAGACAGCTAAAACAATCTTCAATGTTAATGGTCGCCAAACTAAGACAAGAGGATGAGCTTCATTGCTCCACTATTTTTATACTATATTTATATTAGATTTCAATCCACCCTGCTCATTAGAAGAACCTTTGGAAACTCAGGCAGCCTTGCTTTAGAAAGACAGCAATACAGTAAAAAAAAAATATTTAGACAGATCTGGCTATTTATTTAGAGCAGTGAAGCTAATGTGTAGCTAAAACTGTTTGGTGCCAATCCTACATTTTTGACTTGTTAAAAAACAGAGGTCATGGGAAGTCTTCCAATCGAAACACCAGTTCAGGTAGGTACAGGCTGTGAGTAGATTGTTTTTTTTTTTTTTACCTCTTGTTACTTCCCTGAAACAGAAGGTAAAGACAGAAATTCCCAATAGGACACCAAATAGTGGAGTGGGGGGTGAATGGGAGTTTAACTTCAAGCTTTCAACCCATGCAACCTCTTCTCTACTATTCACTCCCTCCTAAACCCCACACCTGCTCCCTCCACAACATCCTTCTCTGTCCAAGACATTGCCATCTACTTTAGAGATAAAAATAGACAAAATCAGACATGATGTCTCTGCTCACTGAGCCACTCCAACCATACCAACCCCTTCCACCTGTAAATTATAATTGGCTCTCTCAGCCCTAATAATGTGGACGAAGTCCTAACTCTTCTCTCATCATCTTCATCTACTACCTGCAGTGTTCTCCCCAGAAATTTTTTTCAGCCGGGTGGTAGGAAGCTGTAGGCGGGTGGTAAAAAAGGGGGTGTGGCAAAACACGGCAAATTTAGTGCACCCAGTTGTTTATGCCGTGGGTATCCAGTAACCTCATATTTTTTCAGTGTTCTACCTTCTCCCAATTATTTGTTACAACTTTGTAATGCCTGCCCCGTTAGTATATTCAATTTTTCTATTCTATGTATTTTGCCACAACTGTCCTATGCCGTGTATTGTGACCCAACT
>NC_092858.1:51185760-51194648 GCF_032062135.1 Pyxicephalus adspersus | reverse complement strand
CAAAACCCATTTTTTCAAACTTGCGTACCCATCTTCTTCTGTCTTTTGAAACCATCACTACTTCCCACCACTGCATATCTCCCATCCTATTGTGTGTGAAATTCCCCCACCTACTAGATTGTAAGCTCTTCGGGGCAGGGTCCTCTCCTCCTGTATCACTCACTGTCTGTATTAGTCTGTCATTTGCAATCTCTATTTAATGTACAGCGCTGCGTAATATGTTGGCGCTATGTAAAACCTCTTTAATAATAATAATAATAATAACTTTTTCCTGCTGTTTCCTAAACAAAAATGTTTTGACTGTACGTATACGTTTTCAAGAGATATATCCTGTGTACACAGAACCTGGAGGTAACTTGTACAAGTTGTATCCTGTAAATGTATTTGCAATAGTAGATCGTTAATACATAAGTAATAAGCATGTAATTTGGAAAAAGTTGACAGTTGCCAGCCGTGATCCTAGCCTTGACACAGACATTTCTAAGACTGCAACATTATTAAAGTTCAGGCAATTTAAAACCTTGCCTTTCTCTCTGGTAACAATAATACTATTTTCTATCGTTTTATCAGTGTCAATTGCAAAAACTTCAATGACCAGTAGAAATTTAATGACAGCAATGTGGAGCTTAATACCAATGTGGGTTGGGTCTTAAACTTAGCTTGGGTATACATTTGGGCTTCATGTATAATCAGTGTTTTAGGATCTAATGAGGAGTGACATTGATCAATGTCAAAACTACAACATGTACTTGTTAGCACTGTTGTTACCTTAGAAATGGTCAGATTTGCACTTGGGGGGTTTACTGTAAACTAACAATTATAGTTTAATAAATGATAGCCATTGTTGAGTAAATGAAAACCTAACTAAAACATTGTGTTTTTGTAAAAAGTTTGAAATTCTGTTTTATGACTAGATATTAAAATAAATGATAATACCGTCTCTTCTAGAAAAAACAAATGTTTTTGTGGCTATTTTTTTTCCTGCTATCAGCTTTATTTATACATTTGTGCAAAAAAAAAATATATAAAATAAAAATTGTTTTGTCCGTGGTCATCAGAACCTTAAATGAGTGCAGTAATCATTAGGAACACACAGACCGTAATTAAAACATTTCATCAGATGGTATTACTTTTCGACCCTTTACTGGGAATGAGTTAGACATTTTCTACATTTTTAACATTACTATTACTTCCTGTCCTAATCTTTTTGATAGGGACACAGTTGGTTAAAAATATGTAGATGTTCCAGCCAATCACTGTTCCATCCATAACAAACTAAAATTATTTTTTGCTTTTGATTGTACATTGATTTTATAATGCACTCCTGTTAGAACTGAAAATGACACAGCTGTGGAGTTGCAGTCAGAAATAAGTACTGTGTACCTGTGTCTGCAAAAATGTATCAACTTCAACTGCACAGTCCTGCAAAATAATGCCCCAAACCAGCGGTGCCCAACCTATGGTCCGCAGGTCGCATCCGGCCCGCAAGGCTCCACGCCCACCTTGTACTGTGAGATATTCGTGCAGCAGCAGTGTGAGTTCTGTGTCTGTGTTCAAGCAGCTGTCATTACATCCATGTATAACTCCTCATATCTCCTTCACTGATTGTCATAGAAAAGGCCACTACACATAACAAGTAGCAAGGTACTAGGTGTGGCTATTTGAACACCATGGTCCCCAAACTGTGTTTGCATTTGGGGACTCCCTGGGGGCCACCCTAATGGCAATGATCATTAGGGTACTTCCAATTGTCTGTGCGCTGTGGTGCCCTTTAAAGTTCACAAGGTTGCGATGCGGTTACGAGGTTGCAATGCGGTTACCCCTTCCTTGTGTCATAAAAGAAGAAGTTCAGTACTGCTCACTGCCTCCTGCAGTCAAATCTGCAGACGCTGCAGTACCAGGGACTGAGTGGCTGGCGAGCTGCCCGTTACACATAGCTGGACACTTAAATCCTGTGAACCTCAATTTCTCTGAAACAGAGGCATGTTGTCAACTGGAAATGTGGGACTCAGTAGGATATTCATTATGCCCCAATGACCCCCCCCCCGTTTCCTAATAAAATGTTATGCCCATCATATCATGCTACCCTGTCACACATGCTTACTATGAAATCAATTACTCTTAGAAAATGGAAAACGAAAACTTCCCCCAAAATTTAATCACTATGGCGCCATCACAAGATACAAAAAACTATACCTGTCGTACCGTGCTACCCAGTCACAAATAGCTGGCTACTTACCTTCTGTGAACCCCAATATCTCTAACAATATAGGATAGGTTGTAGGTTAGGTAGGGGACTCTTGAGGCTACCCACCCCCCCACTAAAATGTTATCACTCCTACCATACCATAGTGCCCGGTCACAAAAAAATGTCCACTTATATTCCTTGAATCCCAGTTTCTCTTGAAAGGAGAGCTGTAGGTATCGTAAAATGTGTGATAAGTGGCTTAACTCCCCCTAAAATTTTATTGCTGCAGCACTATCAGTGGGAAATCCATACCTGTCATACCATGCTACCCTGTCACACATAGCTGGCCACTTACCTTCTGTGAACCCTAATTTCTTAGGAACGGGGAGATGTAGGGACCTGAAGATGAAGTGTTCATTGCAGAGTTTTGTGATTTGTCATTACTTTTATTGGTGCATGTATGTTACCGTAACTAGAAACATTTCAGATTATTTTAGTTTAAAACTATTTATTATTATTATTATTATTATTTATATTATTATTATAGTTTTAAACATAGATAGGTCCATAAATATTTGGACAGAGACAACTTTTTTCTAATTTTGGTTCTGTACATTACCACAATTAATTTTAAATGAAACAACTCAGTAGATGCAAGTAGAACTGCAAACTTTCAGCTTTAATTCAGTGGGTTGAACAAAAAGATTGCATAAAAATGTGAGGAACTAAAGCCTTTTTTTAAACAATCACGTCATTTCAGGGGCACAAAAGTAATTGGACAATTGACTCAAAGGCTATTTCATGGGCTGGTGTGGGCAATTCCTTGGTTATGTCATTATCAATTAAGCAGATAAAAGGCCTGGAGTTGATCTGGGGGGGGGTGCTTGTATGTGGAACAGACAACATGGGGTCAAAGGAGCTCTCCATGAAGGTGAAACAAGACATCCTTAAGCTGCAAAAACAAAAAACCTATCCGAGAAGTTGCTACAATATTAGGAGTGACAAAATCTACAGTTTGGTACATCATGAGAAAGAAACAAAGCACTGGTAAACTCAGCAACGCCAAAAGACCTGGAGAAAGTAAATACAGAGGGTGCACTGCAAGGTGCAAGCCACTCATAAGCCTCAAGAATAAAAAGGCTAGATTGGTCTTTGCTCAAAAACATCTAAAAACGCCAGCACAGTTCTGGAAAAACATTATTTAGACAGATGAAACCAAGATCAACCCTTACCAGAATGATGGCAAGAAAAAAGTATAGAGAATGTGTGGAACAGCTCATGATCAAGATTATGCAGATAAAAGGCCTGGAGTTGATTTGAGGGGGGTGCTTGTATGTGGAACAGACAACATGCGGTCAAAGGAGCTCTCCGTGCTCTCCATACTACATCATCTGTAAAACATAGCGGAGTCACTGTGATGGCTTGGGCGTGCATGGCTGCCAGTGGCACTGGGACACAAGTGTTTATCCATGATGTGACACAGGACAGAAGCAGCCGAATGAATTCTGAGTTGTTCAGGGACATACTGTCTGCTCAAATCCAGCTAAATCCAGTCTAAATTGATTGGGAGGCGTTTCATAATACAGATGGACAATGACCCAAAACATACAGCCAAAGCAACCCAGGAGTTTATTAAAGCAAAGAAGTGGGATATTCTTGAATGGCCAAGTCAGTCACCTGATCTGAACCCAATTGAGCATGCATTTCACTTGTTGAAGACTAAACTTCAAGTTGAAGACTACATGCCGTACTGTACATCTTTAATATTTATTTGTGGCCCGCAAGTTTTATCTAAATCTGAACAGCGGCCCCTGGATGAAAAAAGTTTGGGCACCACTGCCCTAAACTGTTTATGAGGCTACAGTCTTCATTTACCCTTTGTCTAGGCATAACTGTTGTTCCCTAAAGCCCAGTAGAACTAACTTTCAACTGACAAGCTTTTCTGCATTGGTCTTTTAGGTTCTCTTTTTACAGTAGCTTTGAATCTGTGTAATTGCACACAATACAGTAATTGTGACTTAAAATAACTTGCTTCATCAGTCATGATTTAGGTATGTGAAATTTGGGGAATGTATTTATTTGCATACAGTTATTTTGAATACATTAACTGAAATCATGGAAAGATTTATGTTCACTTTTACACTGAAAAGTATGAAAATTTCAAAGGTGGCTAAATACTTTTTTTTGCACTGTTTTGAGAGTATTTTAAATGTATTATATACTGTATAGCATGTTTTCTAGCATTTTAAACCTGTTTTTTTTTTCTATTTGAAAAATGTGCTAACTTGTATTTTGCTTGTTAGCTTAGTTATGCTGCATCATTCTTTTATAACTGATTTGAGCTTTCTTTTTCCATTTGCCATTTTCTTTTAAAGTAACATGAATCATATTCTATTAACATAACTTCTTTTTACTACTATTAGTTTTAAAAACTGTCAAAAAAAGGTTTTTTTCCTCTCTACCTTTTGCTTGGTGAATATAACAGATTCCAGTCATTATATAGCTTTGCAGTTCATCAGGGGGAATTTTCTTTTCAGCTAATGAGCAGCCCATATCACTACTTCTAAAGATCTGCTTCATTAAAATTACTGCTTTACAGAAAGGTAATGGCTTGCAGCTTTGCTGTTAGTGTTTCAAAGGAAATTATTTTTGTCCATTATTTTATCTGTGTGTGCTATTGTAATATATCCCATGTTATGGCCTTTTAAAGATGCATCTAGTCATTATCTGCTATTCTGGTTTTATTAATTGACATTGATTTACTTCAAGCCATTTCCACCTTAATACAAAGCTTATTTTCACTCCAGTTAGGAAAGCAACATAAACTACCTAAACCATGCAAAGTGTAAACTAAAAGAGCAGGCATATGTAACATCATGTACTACATTTTTTGTGTTGTAGGAAATTGCATTCTCTAAAAGATTTCACACTGAAACACATCAAAGTGGAAAGCTTTACTTTGAGGCCCCTTAGAAGCTCTTGTTATGATGTGCATAATCAGCCTGGGCCATAATACTCCTGTAACTAATTTACAAGGTACAGGCTTGTGAATCAACAGCTACAATTCATCCTGCAAAAGTTTTTCATTCCAGTGGTAGCACAATCTGACAGACTACACAAAAGTGGCAGCTCTGCTTTAATTTCAGGAGCTGTGCAGCATTGTTACCTCAAGTTGTTACCTAAGCAAGTATTTGTGGTATTAAGGGAAATGTAATTTAGAATTAAACGCTGCAGCACATATTGTTTTTAAATATGTTTTAAGGGGTATAGGTATACATTTTTGTTGTTGCATTCAATCCTATTTTCAGTTTATTAATTTTCCCTGCCAGATTTACTTTACCTCATTGTTCCATTTTCCATTGCTTATGTTTTGTCCAAATCCAAACTTCCTAAACTTTTTTTTTTCACATAGCTTGGAATTGCTCTAGATGTTTTTTTTTTACTTTCTCAGATTACTTTTTATTGCATTTAATTCAATAGGAAAGTCAGAATTTCACGGTTTATAGGGTCAAATTGTCACTATATTTGCTAGAGATGTCTGGGGAACGCAAAAAAAAAAAAAAACAAATTCTGAAAATTCATTTTTTGGCCAAAATATTGTTAAAGAAGAAAGTGTTCTGATGATTTTTATTAACATCACAGACAGCTATACTGTGTTGTTGGTTGAATGGTTTCATTTGCTACAAGGGTTCAGTTATCCTTCATTATTTAGAATCAGGGCACACATTCACTTCATGTACTGATCATAGAGACAGTAAAATACATGGGTATACTGAAAAAAGCTTTTAAGAGAATAATTATCTCAGTAGATAAACTAATTGGATTTAAACTTTTATTTTGCATGCTGCTTGTTTTGCAGTACATATTTGACATGTTTTGCAGACATATTACTAAAAGTAAAATCCCTAGATGCATTAACATTGCCAACTGTCTTTTCGAGGGATTTTTTTTGTATGTCTTTGCTGGCATAACTAAACAGTCATGTGTATGTCTATGCCTGGTGTTTTGAATGATCCTCCGAAGACATGCCAAAGAATTGTTTAGGCTAAGTTTCCTGTAAAACCTCAATTGAGCCTTATTGATAATTTGTATACACTGACACTTTTTTTTTAGGCTTAGTCTGCACGGAAGTTTTCCCCAGCGTTTACCTGAGGCTTTTAATGCCAATGTTTGAAATCCCCATGCATTCCAATAGGCTAATCTACACCAGGACATTTCCTTTGGGGCACGTTTATGAGCAGTGTCTCAAAACGTTGCTTGCAACGTTTAAAAAATTAAAGCGCTGTGTTAAAGCTGGAAAACGAGGGTAAACGCTTCCATTGATTTCAATAGGGTGTTTTCACGGGTTTTGGGGCACTTTAAAGCACTTAAAACATAAACGCGGGGAAAACGCTGTAAAAACGTGGAAAAACTTGAGAAAGCTTGGCATAGACAGTTTCCAGCGTTTTAAAGCTTGCCTTAAGAAAAGTGCATAAAAACACAGTAGGAACATTTACATGTGTTTTTATAAATGTCCGTGTAGACCCAGCCTTAAGTTGCTGGATTTCGATACAATACAATATCTTTGTACTAAACGTGAACAACACTTGAAAAATGTGCCAGAAAGGTCTGCTCCCCTACTGTACAGTACACTGACAAATGGGCATAGCACATTAAAGCAGGTATTTAGAAAATAAAATACCAGCAGTTCCTTTTTTTTATACTTGATATTTTAGGACAAAATATGTGACATCTTTAGGGCTGCAACATTGAAATTTATGTGAAGAAAATCAATACCAATATAATAAATATTTTAGTAGCAAGCAAATAAAGTAATTTGTGTAGCTTTACCTTTTAGGTTTCTATTTGTCAAACCCAGCCAAAAGAAAATCAATGAGCACATGTTGGTCCACATGCTCAGTTTATTTTAATATGTAACTTTAAGCATATAATATAGAATATGAAAATACTAATTGCAATGCACTTGTGAAAAGAGAACCTAAATCCATTGTAGAATGTCACATTATGACCGATGAATGGTTGGTGGTATTTTCATTTAATGTGTGTATTTTTCTGATAAAAGCCTCTTTACCATTTTTGTCTTTCTAGTTTAGTCTGGCCTGTTTTATGAAAGTAAGGTACTATATTAACTTTATTAGTGTGCTTATTTTGTATGAATAGGGCATTATCGTCAACTGCTAAACAACATTTTGTCCTAGACAAATGATTTTTATGAACAGAAGTATTTTAGAAAGCTAAAAAAAATATTACTTTAAAATTTTACCTTTTAAAACAACTTTAATAGCTTTTTTCATGATTATCATCTTCGTTGTTGCCACAAAATGTTGAGGGTTGTTTATTTATTTATTTTTTTTAACATGGTTAGAGGTTTTTTCTAAAATATTAATCACAAATGTGAACTGCAAACTTTTCTGTGATTTACTTTTTAGATTACCTAAAATGTTCCTAATTCATTTGCTAAGTTTTTGTTTAGGATCACTGGGCAATATTAACCTCCCTGGCGGTATTCCTGAGTGTGGTTCGGGGTGAATTTTCTATTCCAAAAGCAGTAACCCTGCGCCACACTCAGGGTGGAATTGCCAGGGAGATTAAAAGTCCTATGTGGTTCCCTCTTTCCAGCGATGTCCGGCATCTTTTTACCCTGGCGATGCCGGGCATCTGTGTAACCTGGCGATGCCTGGCCAGCATCTGCATCCCCGGTGTGTGAACGTTGGGGGCAAGAGGCCAGGGGAAGCAGATGAGTTTGTGGCTGGAGGGCGGGACCGTTGGGCTGAAAAGAAAACAAATGGTCATGCTCTTTATGTGTTACATCAGTCTATAACAATGTTCATCAATCTGCCACAGAGGAATAATAAATAACCAATCAGGAACAACTGATGTTCATGCCAATAGAGGAGAGAACAGCAGGTGCTGCTTGCTTGCTGTTCGTTCTACCTCCCATCTTTTTAAAAATAGAACACAGGTCTGATGTGCTCATTTGTTACTGGAAACTATCACAAAAGATATTTGAAGCAATAATCTTGTGTCCATCGAACTTTTGTATAGGCTGTAGGGAGGAGGAGAGGTGGCCTGCATTGACAATATTAAATGACCCTGATAAGTAACCCTGCAGCTGAATTATAATGGGGGCTGAGCATGGTTTTTCTGAATATCTAACCAGCTTTTAATGGAAGGTGACAGAATTATGAAGTAAACTGCAGCATACATCCAAAAATGAAATGACAGGTGAAATTAGTGACATAATTTTGTTCAGACCAAGTAGGGGAAAAAATTATGGATTTGCTTAGGAATGAGAAAACAGTTGTGCAAAACATTATACTTGTTAAAAAGGAAATGCACGGCAAAAGATATGTAAAACAAATTGACAGAAACAGGAGTCAATGTTTGTGACAAAACTGTAAAAAAATGGTTTTAGAAAATGTAATTTACATACAGCCAAATGTAAACCATAATCAACACCTTAACAGAAGAAAACAAGGTCAAAGTGGGCAACAGAGAAGATGCCTTTAGTGGCGTTCCAATAAAACACTGAGGAAAACAGAAACATTTCCACTCTCCATATTCATATGGGAAAAAGCAGTGGTCCTCAACATTTTTCAGGTCGTTGACCTCTAAATGCACAGAATCCGGACCACGCATCTGCTGGGAGAGCCGTGTGTCACTCAAAGGTCCACTCCAGCTTCGGCTGGGTGGGGCATTA
>NC_092858.1:51169456-51184099 GCF_032062135.1 Pyxicephalus adspersus | reverse complement strand
TTTTTTCAGGAAGGGCATAATAACTCAATGATATGGATAGAAAAAAGTCTGGATCTCCAAGTTGGAACCTAATTGATAAATATTGTTTTTTCATTAGTAAAGACCATGCATCATGTTTTCCATACATTTTTTATTAATGTTTCTGTTTTTAGAAGTGCTATTATTCTCAGTATATATTTGAAGTATATATAATGATTGTAGGTCATTCTGTATTTTTCCCCAACAGCTCCTCTGCAAAATTCTATTTATATTGACCTGAATTAAAGATAAACCTTAGCAAGACTCTACAGTGCCTTAACCATTCTATCAAAAGACCTGGTCTGTGAAAGGATAATGCAGACACATTCACTCTCAAGCATGTGGACTTTGTTCCTCTGCAGATACCATCATTAATCTGCCAAACAATAAATTGTCTTATAAGCTTTGCACTATAGCCTCCCAGGAATCAAATACTCTCACTAAGAAACATTTGATATGCCTGGACAGAGTCCAGGAGACCTGCAATAAAAGGGTCTATACTAGGCCTGACCCTAGAGTCACATAAATCATTTCCCAGAAGCCTATGTATAGAAAGAAACAAGGTATCACACAGGTTGATTTTTACAGTGTTTTTATGTAATCAACACAACACAGGAAAAAGATAAGATGCTGCCATAAAGAATATGGAAAAAGTAATTAACTACATTGAAAATGGAAGGTTAGGCAGATAAACGGGTAAACAGAAAATCATGGATAAAAGTGCTTTTGCACTTGCCTATAACCCTTTTTTGTATCACAATAAAAAAAGCTTCAGCTGCTGACCAAATTGTTCTAAAATTAGTTTTTTTTTTTCTACTTTTTGCACAAAGCACACATTGGCGCCAGGAGGATGCTAGGTACACAAAAAAGATATTCCAATAGGTCAGCTCTTCTGTAAGTAGCATGCTTTTCTTTAGCTGTTCGTGGTGGCCATTTTACTTGGGGTACTTTTCCTTTAATTTTACAGGCAGTCCTGAGATAAGAAAGCAGGTCAACAAGAAGTTTTGAGGTGTCCATCCTACATGTATATGCAAGTCTCTGTTTTCTAGTTCCTATTGCCTGTTGCTCATTGCTGCTTCTGGTTGCTGACAGTAGATAAAAAAAGGGGTGTTTTTGGCTATGCCAGGGCTTTATCTAGATTGGTGATCATGCTATTGTCTGTTCTTGGGCCCCTTTATATTCACTTCTGCATCACCTGCTTATCGTTCATTTTTTTTGTTTTTGTTCTTTGCTGTATTTTGCATCTTTTCTTTTAGGTGTTGTCAGTGACTGGATTGGACTCTTAATGTTCTGTGGGGAACACCTGTTTTGATCCTTAATCAGATCCCTCTGGGTCTCTATTATAAAACAGATCCATTATTGAACTAATGATATATTAAATACTTTTAGTCGTTAACAGGTATATGTTTAAGGTGATACAACTGTCTTCCAACTGGGAAGAGGATGAATAAAATAGTATAAGAGGTGTGCTACAGGTTGATTGGATGATCCTGATTTCCTTCTCAGCAACCTATTGACCATCTTAGTTTTGTAAAGGGATTGATGTCTTTTCTGTCAACATACCAGCCACCTTTTGCTGATGTAACGTCAGAGGTTGAATGGGCTACCCCCTCTGTTTGAAGCATTGTAGAATGTATGCATTTGCAATATGGAGATTTGTAATAACATGTAAAAATTGTGCAAAAGGATGTGACAAAGCAGGTTTGGTAGTTGAGTTTTTCCAGTGTGATGTAATGTGTTTTGATAAGTAAAATTATAAAGTAATTTAGTTATTAGCTAGGTCTAGCCTTAGACCCATAATCTTCAAAAAAAAGTGTGCTAGTTAATTAAAAAAAAAATTCCGTCTTGTTAATGCTTCCTAGACAAAATCTCAAATATAACTCACAGAATAGGTTCCTTCATTAATATGTAACAAATTTTTTATATGGAATTTTTGAACCCTCACATAATCCATTGCAAATATTGCAAAAATCCCTTTGATTTTTGATTAAATATTCAATGCATTTCTACTTGCGGTCCTGTATAAGCTGTGAGTAGTTTTAATGAATCCTATACTGTATGAATTAGGTGGCTATTGTAACATTTTGAAAAATAAGGATGTATTTTTTTTAAATCAAAATTTTGATATATATATATATATATATATATATATATATATATGCTAGTCAATGAAAGAAATATTCCATCTAGTTAATGCTTTTTTTTTTTTTTTTTTTGCTAATGTTATTTTAGACAAAATCAAAATCTTGTGTGTATATATATATGTGTGTGTGTGTTTGTGTGTGTGTGTATACAGATATATATATATATATTCATAAATATTCAGCCCTCTAAATAAACCTTAGTTGTCTTTATTTGTCTTTTGATATGTTTGAGTTGACAACAAATATTAGTCCTGTCTAGGGAGGATGAAAGAGGTCTTTCTCCCAATGATACAGGGGAGGGACAGGCGGAGCCTTGATTGTGTCCAAAGTAGGTGTAGGAAAAGTGTATGTTTAAGTCCTGAATCTATCAGGTGGTAAAAATGGGGGTCCGAAATTGTTTGGCACGTGAGGCTGCTTCAGTATGTTTGTAGGCAAGAGTCAAGGTGGGACCTATACTATAGCTTGGTGACTTTTACACGGATGCATAATCTGTAGGTCTCGTCTGGTTAAACATGCTTGGCTGGGCTTTCGTGCAGTTTAGGTTTTAAGGTAGGAAATTGCCTCAAAATATCAAGGTGTTCTAACTCTTCATCACTTCATAGGTGTAGTTTTTAACATGCCTATGAATTTTGTCGCAACACTGAATAATTTATGTTTTTAATAATATTTTTACCCTATTCCCTGACACTGGTAATGCTAGCATTGTGTTAAGCCTAAGTCCACATAATGTAAATAAAGCCTTGTATGCTATGTTATCTTAAGTAATGTAGGTATCCAAATTGCTTTTAAAACATTTTTATTGATTTATTTAGTGTCTGCCGAGAATCTGGAGAAAACAATGAAGCACATGCAGCGACAGTTTCAACAGCTTGAGAAGGATTTGGAGACCTTTCCCCCATCTGATGATGCACATGACAAGTTTGTGACAAAGATGTCTATATCCTTTTGACAACTACATGCCTTATATAGGGCTGGCTGAATAAACTGAAGATTTACTTAACATTTTAAATGTGTTCCAGTAACCTCTATGTGTTTTTTCAGTTTTCATGCTTCTAAGACTATAAACTGTTTAGTACCAGAAAAGACTGCTTGCTGTGAGTAAAAGGTTTCTTCAAAAGCTGAGGCTGCTAGATCTGACAGAACACAAATGAATTCCGTAAAGTTTCATTTGTAAGATATTTTTCATGCAGTCTTAAGAGCAATTTTGTAAGATTTCTCTTGCTTCACATGCAGTGTGCATTTTGGTATTTTGTACATACATTTACATGCATAATTCCGCACAGCTGTAAAAGTTTCAAAATAGTATCCAAGCAGAATTGTCCTTTTCTTTTATAAACCAATTTAATATTTTAATAATGCTTTCTGAATCTGTATGTGCGCTACCTTTTAAGAGTTATTTTGAGCAAAAGGGTGGTTTGGTAAAGCAGCTCACCTACAAATGTATGATGCATGTAGAGCATTGACCTACTCCCTAGGTAACCGTGCAAAGTTTGATATGGTGAGGTTAACCTGCTAAATCCAATATTATAAAAAAAAGTGCAGCCTGACACTTTTTGTCAGCTTTGCATTATTACTTTAGTCACATGTTTTTGTACCTATATAAGGAAATAAAAACTGGAGGAGTATGAGTTAGTGTTGTAAAATAAAAAAAAAATCTATTGTTTTGCGTGTCCTGACCTTCATACAATGGGCCAGGGTTTTAAAGGGTGCAGCCAACCAGTAAATTGAATTTGTTTTAATGTTGTGAGGGATTTAAATCCAAAAACTTGTTCTCCTGTTCATCAACAGCATTTACAATTTTGAAATTTAGATTTGAAATTTAAAGTAACAGCTGACAAAAATGGATCAAACTTAAGTTTCCTATAAGTTTCTCAATATCCAAATTACACCTTTGACAGATACATTTTCTCAGACCAAATCATTGCCCTTTTTTCTTTAGCAGAACTTAGTTTGATAATTTTATTTCCTTTTAATGCTTTTCTTTCTTATACAAATTAGTGATTTTTGTTTTTATTCAGATCTCTTTGTCTCATATACAAATATAAGGATACATCCTTACTATATGAAAGGGCTGGCAATGTTTTCTTTTTTTAATCTTAACATTATTGCAAGACATTCATCAGGGAATTGGAAAAATGGAGACCCAAATATGTCTTACACATTCAATACAATCGGATTTCTTTGCTTTAATGTAGTAGTTTTTGATTACTGCTCCTCTTTTAAGTTTTATTTGTAACACAAAATATGCAGTTTTTTAACAAACTATCCACCTTAGTGGATAACTATATGCAGTACACTAATTCACATTTTCTGTATTGCCACATAAATGTATAAGCAAGATGAGGTACATATGTTGCCCTAACCTAAAAAAGTTGCTTCAGCAAACATAGATAAGGCTATTACTGACATAGCAGAATAACTGGCTTTTACATTGTGTACAACATTAGCTTACATCCCTATTTTTACAGGGTATTTTGACTTCTTCCTATTTATATTGTTTTAACAGGGGGAGGTAATTTTAATTCATCATGCTACCTTCATTTTCCTCTAAATACTTGAAATTTCTCTTTTCTGCTACTGTTTAAAGCATCCCAATGTGCAGACAATAACTTAGGGGCAACATTTCTGCATATGGCGTATGTTATTGTCACATGATCTCACTAATTAGAGTGGCACACATTGAGGCAAACAGATTTTCCAGCAAATTAATAGGAAAACGATGTTTGATATGAGGGCTAGATAATCCAGCACAGCACGAAGGAGCCTGGATGCGTTTTGTATATTTAATTCGAAAAGAGGATTTTTTTTTCTTTTGTGCTTAAAAGACATACCACTCATAAAAACAGGCAGCAGGAAGTCTGTAACAGGAACGATAAGACTTTGTGTGAATGACTTTATCAAAAGGTGAGATATTGTTTAATGTTGTTTTAAACTATCACATTCTCCAACTGAATATCAAACTTTGATGAACTCTAATTGGACTCACAGACTTTGTGTCCATTCTCTGTTTTCCAGATATTACTTTTCAGACAGTTAAAGGGTACAGATTGCAAACTTAGTGCTGCATTTTTTTATTTAAAACAAAATGGACATCACTTGTTAGCCAACTTTAGTGTTTGATTAGGGAAATGCAAAGGAACCCTAAATAGAGAAGAGGTGTCATTTAAGGTAATGAATAGTAATGTGAGCAGTGCAATCCTGTTCTAATTGTGCTCTTGTTTTAAAATTGTCTCTTCAAAAAAAGTACTTTAAGTGTCTTTAAGTCTGACCTAGGTAGCAAACATGGCTTCCTCAATAGTGGAGTGTAGCCATTCTGAGACAGAAAGTGGATTTCCTGCATTATCAGGTTAAAATAGGGGTAAACCGCTTATAAAAAATTTGGCCATATTATCTGAGGTCTCGTAAGCTGCAATATGTTTAAATACGTTCGTCAGAACCATTGTGTAATTGTGGCTTTGTGTATAGTAGTACTGTTTTTCTAGGAAGGAAGATAATTGTTTTTTGCTTTATCTCTCATCACTTCTAGGCTATGTTGAGTTTTTTGTTTTTTTTTTCCAAATCAGTTTAGAAACTGATTGCAAAAAAAACAGTTAACGTTGAACGTCTGTTCATAATCCTTTATTTGACAGGCAGCCGCATTTTTTGGCTACTCAATGCAGTGTCCAGCGGTGGTTTGCTCCTGCCGTTTATGTAAACTTGAATAGAAACTTTTTGCAAACCCTTGTACAGACGTATGCAAATAGCTTTGCAGGCAATAACAAGGTGTTTTTAGTTTTTTAAGTATAAAAACATGTGCTCCCCCCTCATATCTATGAAAGGGCCCCTGAATTCTTTGCCAAACAGAAAAGGGGCAAAAAGCATTTGTAGCATCCCTCCTTTTTGGCATAAATGCAGACCCCTTCCTGTCCTGGAGTAAATATTACTCCTTTATCAATGCCAGAAAAAGCTAAAACAACCCTAATAATGAGGACACCACACAGTATATTACATTTTTATTTTTGATACTAGTTACCTTTGCAGCAACATTTACATGTGCCCATAATGATGATCTTTCTATCTAGCAATGAGAGCCTTTCCTCCAGTGTCAGCTGTTACTCCCACTCTAATAGGAGCTGGGGCAAATGGAGGAGAGCTGTCCTCAGCAGCTCTATTTTTTGATTGACTGAATGAATTTAAATAATGATGGCAATTCTGTTATTAAGAAAAGAAAAACAAAAAACTTTTAGCCATGAGATGTTTTTGCTTCTAATTGCTCTTGGTTGCCTAGCTATGGCGAGACGATGCCCATGAGTGGAAAATGCTAAAACACTGTAAGTCTGAACATAACCTTACTTTGTCTTTGTAAAGTTCCATGTCTCAATTCATGCCTGTGGACTGGCAGAAAGTACATGTTAACGCACACATTTTTTTTGCTGGAATAGTGTACGTTTCTTGCTGTTCTGTTTTGCAAAAACAGTTATTAGAGATTATTAGCCTACTAGTGTCTTTAAAACTACTAAGTGTTCATTAATAAGTGTTATTCCAGCAAATCTACTTGCTTATTTATAAGTTATACCTCAACATCCCATGCTGTTTGCTAAATATATGCTTTTAAAACTATTAACATACCTTTCGTTGCAGTGTAATAAAATATTAATTACTGCATTATGAATTATTGCAGACTTGCATATTCATTTACTATGTGTATTAAATTATATTTCACCCTAGTTTTAGGTTAAATAGTAAATGGTATAATTTCTAAATGTTTTCCTTCCTTTTTGACCTTTTCTGTTTATTGTTGTGTTTTTATTCATTGTAACTGAAAATAATGTTTCTTTACTAAGTTCTGATGTAACAGAAGGATACAATTTTGTTGGCTGTTAAAGCAACAAAAAATATTTTGTGTAGCTCCTAGCTATGGGTACATCATATGACTTTTTTCTACATATTGTAAACCCTAGTTTACCTGTTCTCTAGTAATATTTCCCCTCTAAGGCTTATCTCCATAGGTATTAGCATTTTACTATAGACTATAAAGCAGGTGTTTTACATGTTTAATATGTGATGGATTATTGTATTAAAACCAATTGTTCCCACAAATGATCTTTCAGTTTCTCATATTATACTAGCTGATTGAACCATGTTGACTTCATCTCTCAATGGCATCATGAGCAATTTTCCTTTATTTTACTGCTGTGGAATATCAATAGTAACAGTGATGGTATCAGGTCCCCTGATAGATTATATCTGTGTGAGAATTTATTGTCTCATTAATGAGGAGACACGCCATTTCAGAGGTTTAAAAAGTTTGGATGATGTCTATCTGTGCCCACCTTACATTTAGTAGTGCTGTTTCTTGTTTTTTTTTTCCTAGATATTTACTGAAATTACTTACATTTACATTACTACATTTCATTTTCTACATTATTACATGAATTGGCGAACTAGACGTCCTAACAAGTCAATATCACTGTGTGTTGATAAATTTGAGTATACTGGCAATAAAAGAGAGCTGTAGAAGTTTTGGTGTAATAATACCCATTTCATTACCTTTATTGACCTGAACCTCTCAGTAGTAAATTATCACTGTTTAGTTATAGAGGGTTAACTAGGGTAACAGTTACACAAGCACAAGACTGAAAAACGTCTGTTAAAGGCCATCTCACAGTTGGGAGATGATCTTCCTATCAAGGTCATAAGAAGCTCAATAGTATTTCCTTTCCTGTTGTACTAATTCATTCTAAACTCATTTTATATCTACCTTAACAACTTTTTACAGTTTTGTAGTTACTGCCAGAGAACAATATAAAAAGCTGTCACGTATGTTTGAAAACATGGAGAAGCTTTATCGAAGTCTTATGGAGTTTTATGTGCTTGATGCAAAGAAGGTGTCCGTGGAAGAGTTTTTTACAGATTTAAATAACTTTAGGACAATGTTCCTGGTATGTATTATTTGTGTATTTTTTTTGTTTTGTTTCCCTCAGGTCCAGTAAACATAGGCATGTCAATGTCGTAACTGCTAGATTAAAAAACATTACAGTAAGCAATTATTTATAAAGAATTAATAAGAAATGCATTGCCCATATTTGAGTAACTAAAATGGCCGACTTTCCTTTAAAAAGTCTCTGAACATACCACAGTCACACCTTCACATACTTGACAAGGTGAAATGATATAAGTCCCTCTGGAATCAAAGTTTAGGAGTGATAGAAAAAAGAATGCATGTTGTAATCATAATTATTTGCATATTTGTTACCTGGCCTTGCGTACGTGTGAACTGAGTTGAACTGGTAAATCGGCTGCCAATTTTATGCTCAACTGATTTCCCTAACAGTATTTAAAAAGTAAACCTAAAAATACTTTATGCATGTGTACACTATTCTACTCTTCCGATTGTTTTTCACTGACAAACAGTAATTGGAATCTTAGTCGTATGTAATAGATTGTGTGTATACGACACAACATGTGAAATTTAGCAACACACCTGATTGCTTCACAGGTATATGAGGGAAGAAAATTCAGTTGATGGCATTTTGGATAAAAGTATATTTTATTTCAGTTTCACCTTAGACTGGAGTGTGTATTGAATAAGAAATCAATAAAAAAATCTGTTTGTGTATACCAACCCTTAGATAAAGTGAATTACACATTTTTATCTACATTTGCATCCAATGGTAGTATCATTCACCGTCTTGGAAATTCCTTCTTGGAAAATATGCCTGATAAACAAGACAACGAAAGTTGAAGGAATTTTAGAGAGAATAAAAAGGAAATTCAACTTCGTCATGACAAAGTGGGCAATAATGCACCTAGGTATTTTAATCTGCAGCCTATTTAAAATAATATGGTTGGGAAATCTCTCGCTGGACCTCTGTAGGGAGCTATAATAATAAGGTTTGGACTTGGACCAACTGATCTTAAAATTAGAGAGAACATGTATTTGTTATACTTTACTTTTTAATATGTATTTGTTTTTGTTTTTTTCCATTCTTTCACTTTTCCATATTTACATCCTTCCCACCAGTTTTTTTTTCTTGCATCTGGTCAGATATATTGTGCAGTGGGGAAACAGCTGTAGGAAACAATACTATCCTAATATCAGGGTTATGGGGGCAGATTCCTTTCCATTTTCTATAAAAGGTAATTGGAATATATGTGAGCTGCTCCTCTTTGTGTATGTATGAAAAACAGCTTTGAAGGAGAAGAGAGAGGCTTCAGCCTCTTGTTTTAAGTTGTGTTTTCTTTTAAAAAGCAGTCTAACAGTCTGGTGTCATAAATAAATACAATAGTGTGTTACATCACAAAAAAATTACTTCCCATTCTACAATCATTGGGTGGTTATTGGCTAAGCTGAACAGTTGCATTCCAGGCTAGAAAGAAGGCGTACATAAAAAATGTTTGTTACGCGACGCGTTTCACCATGGTGGCTTCCTTGGCTAAAGAACAAGTGTAATATATTGTCTAAGCGGGGTGGAGGTTTTGTCACAGATAGGTATGACACCGATGATGAGGATAAATGTTGCTACTGATGTGGGTTTAATTGTTTGGAGATGATGCCTTGGGTTAGAATGTAGTATAAAATACGGATATTTCCTGGTCTTTAATCTCCCTAGCGGTACATTTCTCTCCGGTTTTATATGTCTTAAAGCGGTACATTGTTTTTCATGAAAATTTATTTTACAGTATAATATAAATAGTATGAGTATAATAAAGTTTGAAACACAAAATCATTTAAAATCAATAAATTAAAAAATCTTTATATTAAAAAAAAAATTAATTAAATAAAAAATACATATTATACTCATAGTATTATACATACTGTAAAACAAATGTTCTTGAAAACAATGTATTGCTTTTACACATAAAAATCCAATGTATTGCATTCAATACAGTTATTTTGTATTGAATGCAATACAATGGATATTGAATTTCCCGCTCGGCCGGGACGTGCACACGCACCGACGTCACCGGGAACTCCCTCGGTGACTCATCGGAGCAGAAGCAGGAAGGAGAAAGAAGACGGAGATCGCGGCGCAGGACCCCGGCGGATCAGGTAAGCTCTCTATTTACTAACCTTCCCTAGGTGTTCACACCCCTAGAGTGGCTCAGGGTTACCTGAGGCTCAGGGTTATTGTAGCAACATTTTTCTACCGAGACTCTCTTGGGGTTACTGCTAGGGAGGTTAAATGCATGAAATGCCAAGTCTGTGGATGAGGGAGGAGAGAGGTATGCAGGGAAGGGTCTTGCTGGAATTTGCTACCAAAGGCCTTTGAAAGCCAATTCCAGCAAGACGCTTCTCTGCATCCACGGACCTGGCATTGAATGCATTTACCCCCATGGCGAAATGCGTCAGATAACAGGACATTTTTCATTTACACCTTCTCTCTAGCCTAGAACGCAGCTGTTTAGCATTGCCAATCACCACCCCATGATTCTACAATGAGGAATTATTTTTTGTTATGTAACAGACTATTGTACTGATATATGACACCAGACTGGTAAACTACTTTTTAAAACAATACACAACTTAAAACAAGATCCTGAAGCTCCTCTCTTTTGTCCTTTTAACCTGTTTTTAATCCTCTCGTCCTCCAAATTTAGTTAGTATTAATAGATCTTTCCCTCAATTTTCTACAAGTAGCAGTTTGTTCCTAGTTATCCTTGGATGTGCATGGAAAAAAGTGAATACAATTATTTACTAGAAGTATCTTCTAAGACCAGAATCTTCAACTTTCAGGGGACAAACAAACCTATTGCATGACATAACTGGAAGTCTTTTAGTCCAGGATTTTGCAAGGTATAATGTTTCAGGTCTGAAATAAATTGCATTGAAAACCATTACCAGTAAGATCGTATAATATGCTTTACCCAGTGACAAAATATGGCTTTATCAATACTCATCCTGCTTTTTGTTCTGCTGATAAGGTTTTATATAGAAGAGGGTTCATAAAGTCAATATTATTGCTTTGGTGCCCCTTGATGCTGAGTATACAAACACCAAAAGAATAAATATAATTTACAATTAGCAGATTGTTTCTAGGATGTGAGCCGCAACCTGGAAATATATATTAGTGCTTTCGGGCATAACAGAATCCATCTGCAGTTTGGAAAAGCATTAATTGCAATCCTTATTATTTTACAGTGTTTGTATTTGGCTGTAAGTTCATTGAGATATATTTATATATATATATATAGCCTGCCAGAAGGATTTCTACCTACCCAATCAATAAAATAAGTGGACCTCTGCCATTCAAATAGCCTTCCCACTTTCACCCTCAATCAGCTATTATTATAATTTTGTGCCATACATAATTTGCTGAGAACAGTATAATACAGACACACTGCTGTGTGTTCACAAAGCTGACTGTGTAATGTTACAATTATGTGAATGGCAAATTCACCAGCAACAATGCTGAATGCACCATCAAGACACAAAGACACAGGAGGACTCGGGATTTAATATTATAACTGGCTCTGTGTGTCTATAAATGGAACATAATGACATAGATTTTACTTTGCAGGATTTACATGTCTCAGAATTTTCCTGCATTTTAAACATAGGCCTTTTTTCTGTCCACATGTATACAGTTGTGCACATAATTGTGGTCACCTATTTCCCCTAATGTATGTAATTTTTCTCTTTTGGTCATTTTACTTTATCCAAATAGAATATAAATCATTTTCCATGCATGTGGTAAAAGGAAAAAATCAATAATAGGACTTGAGCTTGCTAGGTTCATTCCTAGGGTTATCTTAAAGCAGAGCTATACCTGTGCGACTTAACTGTCCACATACCATCCATTCTATTCTTATTCATAAGTACATATCTATTTGCAGTAGCAAATCAGATATTTCACATTTGTTTAAAATGTGCTGCTCAGAGTTTAATGTCACACATATTCTTTTTCAAGTTTGATTTGCCCTCCTCTTTTCAGGTGCAATGTGCGTTTTTATATAATTAGAGCTTGTTTGTTTTCACTCATACTCCTTATCCTTTGCACACATATACAAAATAAACATATGGTCCAGTTTCAGATTTGCTGAAATATATCATAAATAGGGATAGGACTGTTCGCATGAACATAGGTGGGAGAAAAAATATTTTTTCTCTTGAATGTCTGAATTGCTGTCATATTGTGGTCAATGTGAGTAATGTTTTCTTTCAATCTATACTCCATGTCAGACTTCCATACTCAGTGTTTCTAGAAACACACTTTCATCATACTTTAAACCAACAGTAGATCATCTGAAGAAGATCTGCAATGGCAGACCCTATACAGGTAGTCCCCAGGTTACATACAAGATAAAGACTGTAGGTTTGTTCTTAAGTTAAATTTGTATGTAAGTCAGAACAGGTACATTATTTTAATAAATGCAATTAGGACAAATGTTTGTCTGAACATATTATTAGGCAGTGTGGTGTCAGTTACTGTATAAAATCCTCACTGTGAGTTAATCACAAACAGTTTATGGAGCCAGTACATTAATTAACTTCTGGAGCAAGCTGTGCTTTGATATTAAAAAGAAACAGCTGCAGTTTGTTTTGGTCATTAAAGTGTTACAAGATGTTACAGATCAGCTCAGCTCTTAAGATCACCCACTACCTCAGCTGTGTTTAGCAAAAGAATTATGCTGGAAGTCGTGCAAACCTGCCCCCCCCCCCCCCCCCCCCCCCCCCCCCCCCCCCCCCCCCCCATCAAGCCTCCGTCCTGCACAGGAGCAGCAGGGAAGCCCTGTTCGTATCTAGGAGTCGTTTTTATGTCGGATCTCCCTAACTCAGGGACTACCTGTATTTCTTCAATGATTGGTTTCCCTTAGGTGTACTTTATAGTGAACTAGATCTCTTCACCAAGTAATTATTTTGCTTTTACAGTATTTCACCACTAAGAAGTTCTATTAGTGATTTTTGTAGGTCTCACTTGCTTTAAAGATGTAAAATTTTCCTAAAATATAAATGAACAACAATTAACTTGAACATGAACAGTACATTTTGCCTTAAAATGCCTTAAAATGATGTAAAAAGTGCTGTTGGTAAAAAAAAATAAAAGTAATTATTAGTAGTAACTGCTTATTATATCCATAAAGGTGACAGCACCTCTTAAAGAAAGACAAACTACATAAAATAATCTTCAATGTGTCAGAGGATATTGTCTGATGGGGTGACAGTCTCTTGCAGCATGCCCCAAGCAATACACAGTGTTTTCAATAATAATTTCCATTGCCTTCAGTAGAACACAGTAAGCATGCTGGATTCTCTAAAACTTCATGTCTTTACGACTGAAGTTTGTAAAGAATACATAACACTTGCTGTCCATTATCTGCCAAGTATATATATTTAGAAAAATCACCTAAGCTGAACTTGGCCTATAGGTACAAGACAACAGTGTGTTAGTTGTTTCCAATGGTTGACTGAAAACTAATTTTTTTTTTTTGTTAATCTTGTCATTTATTTGTTTAACTGCTCAATATTATTAGCAAAAAAACCTGCAGAAAATGCTGTACTATTGATTAGTAGAGATGCTGCTTTATGTTATTGGTCTTAAGGAAAATGGCCTCTTAGATTTATTGTTAGTGGCTATTTGCCTTATTAAATAAAAAGGGTCAGTATAAAAAAGTCAACTTTTTCAATGGTGCCCTGGAACGATGTACTATTATACATTAGAGATCAGATAAGAAAAACCATGTTGTATTGGTAGTCAGTGAGGGAATACTTTCATACTTTAGTAGTCAGTGGAGTGCCATCTTACATGTGGTCATTTGAGGGAAACTTAATGCCTTACATTGCTGTTCACAATGTTGATTGCTGGAAATTAAGTCCATTATCTTAAATTTCCAGTAACTGGAGAACAAATTATACCCTTACATTGATGATCAGTGTAGTGCTCTTTTACATTGAATGGAAAATGCATAAAGAGACTTCAATGCCTCCACTGCACCCCTGCCACTGAGCTAGGTAAGCACTGTTCAGGTGTAAAATATTAAGTCCAAAACTATGCAGACACTGTTGGAAGGTGAATCAATCAACCCTAACAACCTGCACGCAGACAATGGATCCATAGCTACATCTGGGATGGACTGCTTCCACTTCAATATAAATTGGGTGCTCCAAATGGCCTGTGCATATTTTGTTTTAAGGTAGATCCTTTAAAAACAGATAAATGGAGTGAGCATTACAAAATTGTATGCTATGTGAACAAAAGTATTGATTTTATTTCTGGTTTACCTAAGGTCTAGATCAGTGATTCTCTAATACGGTTTCTGCAGGGGATGCTAGAGGTTTCTTGAGCAATGAGCAGTTTGTGGCCCTTAGCAATGATCTTCTTGGCTTAGCTTTAAGGATGACATTCTTCACACTTTTTAGCAATGTAGGAGTCATTCTTCCTACTAATCACCACACTACTGTGGTGTTGTGGATATAGTAATTATAGAAAGGATTCCCCCATGTTAAAAAGGTCGTGAAGCACTGGTCTGGATACTATCAAAAAAAAGCAATAGTGCACAT
>NC_092858.1:51164266-51168217 GCF_032062135.1 Pyxicephalus adspersus | reverse complement strand
TATATATATATATATATATATATATATATATATATATATATATATATATATATGCTGTGTGAAGGAGCTTTATATAAAACAAGTTTGCTTGCGAAAATGAATTCTGAGTTGACAATGGAAATGTTAGAAGAACAAATTGTGGTTCTGTGGAATGAGGTGTTGTTGACCATAAGTTAGTTTGGTCCTCTTGGTGAGGCACTCTGAGACTCTGGAGGTTAATCATTTGATAAGTTGTGTCAAGATAACTAGTGTCTCTTATGTTGTAATGTCTAATTCACTTAAGAAGTTTGTGCAGCTTCTTAAGTGAATGGCCTAATATATTAGATATTTATGTTTGGACGCTTGTGGATGGCACTCCAGAATTCTAGCCTAAATACGCCTTTATTATAGCTATCATGTTAGTTTCTCTATACACTGCAAGGGTATGTGTGCTTTTCTAAAACTTTCACTGTGGGCAGAGGATTTTTGTTTTCCTTATTATGATGAAGGTTTTACAGAGAATTAAATATTCTCATGGCAAAAAATGGCTTGTTGATAGCTGAGGTCAGAGGAGAGGCCAGACTGCTTTTAAGCTGATGGAAAGGCAACAGTTACGCAAATAACCACTGATCAGGACCAAGGTGTGCAATAGAAAGATTTACCTCTAGTTTTAGGGTAATGTTTTAGAGGGTTGAGTAATGTGTTAGGTTTGGTTTTTAGGGCTCAGGGGTTAATTTGTTGAAGTAAATTGGTTGGTTTCATGAGTTGATATGTGATGAATGTGATATTTGGTCTACACTAAGGCCTACACTAAGGCTTTTTTAAAAGCTATTATTTAAACATAACAAAATGGGAGTCTAAACTATATTCAAGTTATTTTGCAAATGTTGCATGACGTTCTTCTAAATGACTTTGTCAGCCACAGAATATTATTTAAATATTTTGTTTATACCCAGTGGCCACGGGTTTATTACTTCTTATAGCAGCTCCATTCCATCTGGTATTTTTGTGATGCAAATCCTGTAAAGTTGTTGGCAATAGGGAAAAATTTTCCCGACATTCACATTTAAAATTATATTATGGTAAAATTTTGAATGAGTTTCTATCTTAAAATGTTTTGCATGCTTTAGCTTTCTTTGCAGCTGCATAGTCCCTGTTGGGTGTTGTGAAATATTTACATAAATCTGTCAAAAATAAAATATACCTGATACCTAATGCTTTATAATTCTGTGACTTACATTTACATGGAAATTTAGTATATACAGGTAGGCCCCGAGTTAAGGAATCTGACATACGGACAACTCCTACATACTAATGAGGTACCTGACACAAAGCTGCCTAATTTGAGACAAACATCTGTCCTAGTTGCGATTATTAAAATAATGTACTTGTCCCCACTTACATACAAATTGACCTTAAAAAAAAAAAAAAAAACCTACAGTACCTTTCTTGTATGTAACCAGGGGACTACCTGTATATTTATTTAATAAATGTTTATGGTACACCTTGTGATCCCCATTAGACCGTGGGCCCTCAACTCCAATGCAAAACAGTGTCTTACATGGTTGTGAAGACCTTAAAACATGCTGACAAACTGCACCTTGTAGAGACAGTACATTTGAATTGCCAAACTGTAACCAATGCGTATTTTTGTTTTTAATTATGCAAATTAAAATTGTCTTTCTTGTGTTCTCCTGTTATCTTAAAAAGCAGTTACAGTAAAAGAAGCATGAAATCTGATCTCATAAGCTACATGCTGATTTAATGAGTGCATTATCAACTGGTGCTCGCTAATTTCTTAGACTTTGGTTTCCCTCACTTTCAGCCATAATTAAATTGATTGCCTATTTTATTTAGGCAAAAGGTTTATATTACAATAGTGTTTCTGTATACATTCTTAATAAATCGTTAACTGTTTGGTGTGTTAGAAAAAAATCAGCATGCATCCTGTTTTTGTTTTTTAACCCTTCAGACATAGGCTACTCTAAGAGTGTATATATATATATATAGAGAGAGAGAGAGAGAGAGAGATACTGTAGGAGCCTATAAATTTGTCTATTGAGGCAACCCTTTAAATTTGTTTGATATTCCTTCCAAGTTTTATCAAGATTCATGCTGGTTTACGTTGTGATTGTTGTGATTGCTATTGTACGTAAAATAGCATGATTCAATTCACATGAATGCCTAGCTGTTACAGACATACTTTCCTGTGTAATGTGTGCCGTCATTTCTGAATGATGATGTTAGTGATTTTTTACTGGTTTGCTTATTCTATCCTCTTTACTTACATTTAAATGCACATGCATTTTCAGTGGATATAGAAAATGATCTCTCAATCTTCAAAATACTCATGTGGTTAGATTGCAGCCCAAAAACAAAGACGCACACAAATAATTTTTTTTTACAGCTGTATTTATAACATCCAAGTGAAAATAACAGTTCAGAAAGAAAAAAATTACAAAATTAGAAACCCAGATTTACTGAGGTGGACAAAGGATCACATATATATATTTATATTTATTTTATATATATTATATTAGAAAATTGGACGGTGTTTGTTACTATTTGGACCTTGCCGTCCACACTGCGTGAAATTGATGAGGCTGATGTCAACTTTGCTGCATTCACAGGAATATATCTGGCATTCATTGGCACAAAGTAAACAGAAATATTTACCATACTGAATTAAAAAAAGGTGTCCTTACATTTCCTATTCAGAGACAAAACCCCCATTGCAAATCTGTGAAATGCAGTCACTTACCAGTTTTAAGTTTATACAGTTTTGTAAGAAATCATGGCCAAATACTGACCAGTTCAGATCTTCAAACTTGGTAAAGAAATATCAAAACAGACTCAACCCTGTAGATAAAGCAAAATATGAAATGGCTGTACAATGTACTGACACATAGGGTGAACCTTTATCCATCTGATTGTCATTTTTCCAATTATTTTTCACTTGGAACACCTGGATCTGCATTTAGTAATATAGCTGGAAACATTTTTTTGTGAATCTTTATTTCAAACTGGAAAGCAACAAAATGTAAATATTTTAAAGGAACTAATCCTGCTTCCACTGTGTCTTGACATTGGTTAAGCAGTATACTGTTAATAGCTTTCGGCTATCCTGAACTTTTCATAGTTATTCTTTTGTTGATCTAGGTGGATATTAAATACTAAACCATAATCCAAAGTATGATAACTATCTTAAAGGAGTGAACAGTTTGTTGTTTTTGTATTATTATTTTTTCTTTTTGAACTGATGATAAATTATAAATGTCTGTAGTATAGGGATTATCAGTGTTGCAGAAGAAGAAAAACATTTTTTGGCAGGGGAAAGAGTTTCCATTGACTTTGGAACTTTTAAAATGTGCCCGTTAGTGCAAAACCTACATAACATGAAAAACCAGTACAGTGGTTCTAAATCTTCATTTGTATTCAGATTGATTTTAAATACTGTTTCATGTTCTTGTATTATTCAGGCTGGTAATTAACTGGATTTAATTTTCCTTTTTTTTTTTCTTTTTTCCATAGCAAGCAACAAAGGAGAATATTAGGCGCAGAGAGGCAGAAGAAAAACAGAAGAGAGTCAAGTTAGCTAAAGAAATTGCAGAAAAAGAGAAAGTAGAGAGACAGAAAAAGAAGAAACAACTGCTTGAAAAGAACAGAGGTGTGTATTTTTTTTTTTTTTATAAAGAAATATATTGTTGGTTCTATCTGGCATCATGATTGTCCATGGCAGGTAAGAATTTCTCTCTTTTTTGCTTTAAAATCCTAAAGGAAGATGCTGTGTTTGTTTTTTGTTAGATATTTTTCTTCCTTCAAGCCTTGTTAGCCATGAAACATAATGGTACTTAATCTGAACTTTTCTGTTCATAGAAGCATTTAAATAATTTCCAGAGCAAGCAGGTTCCTCTCGGCACAAATGACTTTAGAGTTCATTTGGAAAATATAAGTTTGACTTTTAAAAAAAAA
>NC_092858.1:51127482-51163934 GCF_032062135.1 Pyxicephalus adspersus | reverse complement strand
TTTCTACGAGTCCCAAACCCTTTGTCACTTTAGTTCCAAGTCAAATATGATGTAAAAATGGTGCATACTCTGCTCATCCTTTGTTCAATCACATACATTGATAAGTAAGAGATTCTGAAGAGGTGACCAGAATGCATGTGGTATGTAAATCACTTAGCTTGTGCAAGACGGCATAATAACGTCACCTATGCCACTTAGGACCACAGACTTGGGTCGATCTTATTGAAAAGTGGCTATAATTCTGTTTATTCTGCTGTTATAAATTGTAACAGTGTTTACCTCATGGTGGGTGGACTACCACACGACAGAAAAAAAAAAAAAAAAAGAATTTGCATCCTCCATCTCTGACAAGTTACACATAAATTTTTGTAGCGCCCTGCTATCTTCTCTGCCACCTCTTCTGCAGTTCACTGCAATTTTTCCTCATTCTTTACGTTCCAGCATCAGCTCAGTAGAAGGTAAACATATTTAAGTGTTATAGAAACTTTCAAAATAGATTAGGAAATTAGAAAACCATTGTGTCTTGGGTTGTGCTTTAGGGATTTTACTGGTACTGTTTTTTTTTTTAAAATGCAACAATCATATAAGTAAAGCTTTGTTAAAAAGTTTTCTTTATGAGACTGAAAAAAAAGATAAACCAGAGCAAATGTGTTGCCCGTGCAAGTTTTTGTCCCACTTTCTTAGTACTATCTAGTTGCTTCTTATCCCAGCTCTTTCACACAGATGTAAACAGCTTCATTCGTCTATTTTTTTCAAAATTGCTGCACTATCATTTTTGCATAGTTTGCTGTTCAACCCCTTTTTATTTTTTCACCATCTCCTCCATATTTACCACATTTGCCTTCCCTAACTGTATTGTTAAGTCCCTGGCACTCCTTATTTATTGAACATTTGTACAGTAGAAAGGTATTTTCAGAATGTTAAAAAAGTGCACAGAACATATTTATTTTCATATTAAGTGTATGAATGATGTAATGTTATACCATTTGCAGGCATTTATATCCTCGTACAGATCACTGTCTGGTCCTACCATACAATTGCCCTATATTTCCTTTTCTCCATTCATTCACATTATCTAGGATCAACATCTACTTCCTGAAATGCTGTTCAAGAGATTTAAATCCTGGTGTCTGTGCAATTACTGGCTGTGTCCACAAATGTCCTGCACAGATCAGCTGTTTGTGTCTTGCAGAAGAATTGCAATGGCATATTGATTACATAATTTAAACCAAGACAAATTCACTAGTATTTATGCAGACTTGTGGCTTTATATGCCATATAAATAATAGTTTTTTTAAGCGTTTCATTTTCAGACTAAAAAAACGAAAATGCTTTTATTCATTTACCATGATTTCCTTCTCTACTGTCTCGACAGTCATTTGAACATTTAACTGCACAAAACTTGTGAATAGTTAAGTCATATTGTCTGACTTTATTACATTCAATGCTAATCACACTTGACACTTGTGTCTGTGGTAAGACAGATATGGCTGTCATGAACACGAACCGATTTCCTATAAACCTTAATGGGCAGGACCCTGTACCTCATTATAGAAAGGTACAAGTAACCAGACTGTTCATTGAATGTTATTAACTTTTAAGTCAACTTGGTCTCTTTCTCAGTGGCCTTTACAGCTTTGCCATTTCTCAGATGGAAGTTTCTGAAGTTAGTGAATGATCTTTATAATAAGGAAGCAAAAAGACTGTTTTTGTGTGTGTATATTATGTGTATTAGGATGTTATGAGTACAGTCTACAAGACAATACCTCCACTGCCATAGCTCAGGTAGTTTTGTTTTTGTTTTCTTTTAATTTTGTTTTGATCTGTTGAAACACAACACCATTGTTTATTTTGTATGTTTCTTGTATTCATTGCCTTAAAAACAATAACAGTCCATGGTTGTTCTAACCATCTTGGGTGGCCATACCATTTATTGCATTTAATCTTTTATAATGTTGAGAATGTGTAATGTGAATAACCTAAAAAAAGCCCTAAGCAAAGAATCCCTAGCCATCGGGTTGTAGCTGTCCTTTTGGCTGCAATATTTACTGTCACAGGAAAGATCTGTGCTCGCTCACTGTCATTTCATTAGGTTAGTTTACATGATTGGCTGAAAAAATTACAGTAGAGAGGAAGCAGATCTGTCCTGTCACAGCAAAGACTCCACCCAACAAGGACAGATAATCTCCCGTACTGGTTTCATGCAAGAATTTGTACAGGAGACTCCTACTCCAGTCTGGAAAAATGTAATCTTAATATCATCTTGTCTGATGTAGGGAATAATTTTAAGCATTTGTTTCCTGGGCATCCAGCATAGACATTACGCAATTAGGGCAGACCATTTTTTTTTTGGTAAAGACAAGCAGCTATCCTAAACATGAATGTAGCGCCATCAATACTAGACCTTTTCCAAAACATTGCCATCTGCCTACCACACTTTTCTTTGGGATCAAAATAGCTCTATGCCGCTTAACCTCCCACATACTTGTTGGTGGAACATAATACCTGGGCATGCATAGATATTTTTGGGATTGTCAGTTCACAAGAGTAGTGGACTGGAACATACAGTACATGCCGTCTTTAAAGGGTGGCTCTAGTGTGTTCTATACCACTGTTGCATTCAACTCCATGGTCCATAACCTACTTAGAAATCTTTTTAGTGAAACCCTCCTCCAAAGTTTCCATTTCACCGCTATTCAGAGACACTAGATAATACTTTCAGATTTCTTATTCCTACTTTTTGATCCACTGGCTTAATTCCTTCAACGATAACTCATTGATTTTAAAGTTAAGACTGTTATGTGGAATTGTTTGCTTTTTATCTTTCTGTATTCTTGTTTATCCATATGCTTTGTGCGCTGTAAGTACAGTCTATGTACCCTCATGTGGTATAATTCAATAAAGCCTTCCTTCTGCATTGTACAGGATAAAGTAGCTTCAGAAAGTATTTAGATCCCCTTTTCTTTTTTTTAATTTTGTTATATTGCAGTCTGATGCTACAGTCATTTCAATTTATTTATTTATTTTTGTTTTCTCATAAACCTACACTTTGTACCTCATAATGACAAAGTGCAAACAGAACTTTAGACAATTTTGTACATGTATTAAAAAGGAAAAAACTAAAATATCACATTTACAGAAATATTCAGACCATTTACATAGTACTTAGTTGAAGCACCTTTGGCAGCAATTACAGACTCCATGCCATTTGGGAATGATGGATTGGGGTATTTTCTGCCATTTTTCTTTACTTTCAAGCTCATTTAGGTTTATTGGGGACCATCTGTGGACAACCCTTTTCAGGTTTCTCCAGAGATGTTCAATAGGCTTTACGTCTGGGCTCTGGTTGGGACACTATAGGACATTCACAGAGTTGTCCCTAAGAAACTCCTATGTTGTCTTCGCGGTGTACTTTAGGCCACAAAGTCTGAGGACTTGAGCATTGTGGAACAGGTTTTCATAGAGCATCTCTCTGTACCTCACTCAGCCTTCCCTCAACCCTGACCAGTACTTGTTGCTGAAAAATACTTTCACAGCCTGATGATGTCACCATCATGCATTACTGATGGGATGGTATTGGGCAGGTGATGAGCAGTGCCTGGTTTAATGAAAAAAAAAACACATAATGCAAATGATTGTAGCATCAGGCTGTAACATAACAAAATTTAAAAAAAGTGAAGGGAAATACTTAAATAGGTAATATTTTAGGCCATAGTCATATTATGTAAAAACACATATTATAAGATGAGGTAGCGAAAAATATATTTTGATGTTCAATGTTGTACAATTTGAGTAAGTTAGCAGATTGGTAGGATTTAAAGCTAAAGGGGATTCCTAGAAAAAACACAAGGTTTTACCCATGGTGGTGTAGGAAATGTCCTTTTTTTCTTGTGTAACCTTGTACAGCAAACACTAAAATAAACAAATTCATTTTTTGCTTTTTAAAGAAAATCATTATTGTGTACTTTAAATCTAGGAGCACAAAAAGTATAACCCAGGTAACTATAAATATTCTTAGCCTACAGGTATAAAAGCAATGTGACCTACTTACATGCAACCTTGCTCCTAAGAATTGCTTATCTTAATTCATAAACACAATTGTAAGTAATGTAACTGGCTATTTTGTCAGTTTGTCATTAAGAAAATAAGCTGTTATATCACAGGGTAATTTTTTGTGCTGTATGAACAATTCATACAATTTTATACTGCCCTGGTTAGTTTTAATTGTGTGTGTGTTTTAGCTTGTCATTTTCATTGTTGTGTAGGCCAGAAGTAGATGACAACTCTGTCTTGTACCTTTTGCTATGCTTTGCTCTAAAACAAATAGTGTTGTTTAAAATAATATGAAGTGGAGGGACAGGAGTGACATCTTGCATATTGGTAATCTGTTTTTATTAAGCATCACTTTGCATCAGGCAAGTTTACAATAGGTTGGTTGTCTTTTCATAGATTATAAATACTCTTCAAAGTAGCATGTTGTGGCTGAGGCTTGTAAAAGTGTGTTTCATCTAAAACATAGCTTTTAATTATATACTGTAGGTCCCCTGTAATTAGCATGCTAGCTGCTCTTTTATTGCTACAAGCCTAGTTATAAAATACATGTTAACTGCTGATATTAAATATTTAGCAGTTTCTTATTTTAAAACCGTGCATGCTTTCTAATTAGTTGAGAAATCCTCCTTATATTGTGTTCACACCGAGAAAGAAAGTACCGGTAACGTTCCTAATAAATACTTTATTCCTTTTAGGGTTTAAGAGGTTTTTGCTTCAAATTGCAGGCTTTAGTGTGGTTCCAAGGTGTCTTAGAACATTTGTTAGTGTAGCTTTGTAAATTGGTACTGATTTGATTTTCTTTCCCATAAAGCCCACTACTTTGTATGCTGGATACTTCCATTCTATCTATTCACCATAGAATACCCGACAATGCAAGTTGATTGAATAAATATCCCATAACGGTTTGAGTTTGCTTCTGTTTTCCTTAGTAAATGTTTCTTGCTCGATTCTCTATTTTGTATCCTTTGTGTCAATAGAAGATATATATATATCTTGTGAGATTTATAATTAATGGCAATACATTGTACTTCCTGAGCTATACATGTACAAAGAACCAGAATCAAAAGTCACAGAATAGTGCATTGCTTTTATCTTTATGCATGGCATACTGTACAGCATAATGCATTGTTCATTTTTTAAAACTCAGATTATATCCACCTAAATATGTTGAAGACAATAAGCATAATTATGCATCAAAATCTGTATGAAGTTTTTAATTAACCAATAAATAGTATTGCATTTGTGGCATTTTTTTTGTCTCTTCTCAGAAATTATGTCAGATCTGTAATCTTTTGTTGACAGTGAGGAACAATCTAAACAGATGAGATTGGCCAATTTGACAAAAAAGAAATCCTATGTGTTAAGTGAGATGGAAAGGTGGCAGTAATCCATGTTTATAAAGCAGTTTTAAGTGGAAAATGACACTTACTTCTGCTGCTTTTGCTCTTTGGTCTGTCAATTTTGTAGTCTGGTGTATTACAGCTTGCAGCTCATGCACATTTTATTTTCATTGTTGTATACTGCCATGATATTTTATCTTGTTTGGGTTTATTGTTTTTCAAACTGTTCCCCTGGTTATTGCTTCATCCATCTTGTTTTAAATGAACTTATATCACAACTCAGCTCCCTATTATATTGCTGTAAGATATCATCATCATGAAAAAGCTGTGCTAATGTTTATCTCCAGGTATTATTCATGTTCACTGTCACTCATTTCTGTTTTACACATATAAACAACCCAAAATTGTGAACTGGCAGAACCCTAAATGTATTGAGTATTTTTAGTAGAATCTTGTTGGTTCATTGAGTCCGAGCTTATGATGAAAATTCATAAGCAGCTGTTACTTTAAGGCAAATTTGTGCTTGGCCTATTATCTGTGCTTCTGAGTATAAAGGAGCAGGTGACTGGCTCTTCTTTCTCTCATGTGACACCTGGTGTCAAATGTGGCGAGGGAGGCTATCCAATCCTGTAATGATCCCAATGTCATCCTATAACGTCTAGAAACTGTGCAGAGTCTATAATTCACCCATTTATAATCCTGCTCATTTTATGTTCATGTCATGTTATATGCAGCAAAAGCAAAGAGTAAACACAGTATGTTGTGTTCTGGACGCACTTCATTTTCATGTATTAAGTTGCATGTATTCTGAGAGCTATTTGATGGAAATATTGTGTTCATTAAAGAATGTTAAGGGGTTTGTGTTCTTATGCTTGCATTTGCTTGACTACTACCCACTCACATAATTGGATACATCTTCACAGGCAACTCTTCCTTCTATTGTGACAAACTTGTCATTTGTTTAATTTCTGCAAGTGTTAGGCCAATCAGTTCATTACTGACTAACAGAGATAGGCTGTGGAATAATTCAAGTTTTTTCCACAGCTAAAATACACTGATAAGATTTTGTTGGTTACCAATGGATGTACAGCTCACAATAGAATAACTTTGCATTCCTAATTGCAATGTTTTAAATACTCACCTTTCCCTGTACCTTTGCGGGAGCTCCCATCTTCTTCCGCTCCTGTTAGAAGGTTTCTGATCTTCGTCCATCTTGATTGGCCAGGCTGGGATAGGGTAACTCATTTCCCATGCTGCAAATGGGCAGGCAAGTATGTTTACTCATGTATGGGTAGTATATCGCCTGTCCCTCTCTGCAATAAACCACTTGCATTGTAAGAAATATCCTTTGTGGAATTTCTGCTGGGAGATTACTAGCTTCTCAGTCTTAGAGAGGAAGAGAATGACATTTCTGCTTGTATGTTGCTAAGTTTGCTTTGTACAAAAAGTGTTTTTGATTTTTGTTAGAGAGGGTCTATAAACGAGCTAGCCCAGCAAGGCTACTGTGTGTGTGTAAGTATGTGTAATATACATACACACACATATGACTGAAACTCATGTGAATGCACCAGTCATCTTTGTACAGTGCTGTGCTATATGCCAGAGCTATATTTGGATGTATGTGATCACTAGGAAAGGCATGGAGACATTTCAACCAAACTTGCTAGACATAAGACTCAGACTCATGTGAGTTCACAGCTGATCTTTGTACAGAGCTGTGCTATATGTCAGAGCTATATTTGGTGATCACTAGGAAAGGCATAGAGACATTTAAACAAAACTTGCTAGACATATGACACCGCTGATCTTTGTACAGCACTGTGGTATATGTCAGAGGTATATACAGTTAGGTCCATAAATATTTGAACAGAGACAACTTTTTTCTAATTTTGGTTCTGTATATTACCACAATTAATTTTAAATGAAACAACTCAGATGCAGTTGAACTGCAGACTTTCAGTTTTAATTCAGCGGGTTGAACAAAAAGATTGCGTAAAAATGTGAGGAACTAAAGCCTTTTTTTACACAATCACTTCATTTCAGGAGCTTTCAAAGATTAATGCAATCTTTTTGTTTAACCCACTGAATTAAAGCTGAAAGTTTGTTTTATTTAAGTTGTTTCATTTAAAACTATTTGTGGTAATGTACTGAAGCAAAATTAGAAAAAAAACTTGTATCTGTCCAAATATTTATGGACCTAACTGTAAATGTTTAATAATAGTGCGTGACTGTGGGGGGACATTAGATTGTCAGCTCCTCTGTACAGAGACTGATGGGTCTAGCTCACTGTTTCATTGTACAGCACTATGGTATATGTCAGAGCTTTATAAATCTCAATAGATATATATATAGATAGATAGATAGATAGATAGATAGATATAGATATATATAAAATTGGATGTGTGTATGTTCCACCATTACTTGAAAATGCATGGAGACATTTCAACCAAACTTACTAAACATATGACTGAGACTCATGTGAGTGCACCAGCAATCTTTGTACGGCGCCATTTTATATGTAAGAGCTATATTTGGATGTATGTGTGTATGTCATCACTAGGAAACGCATGGAGACATTTTAACCAAACTTGCTATGTTCCACATTACTCGGAAAGGCATTGACACATTTTAACCAAAGTTGCTAGACATATGATTCAGACTCATGTGAGTGCACCCCTGATCTATGTACAGCACTGTGCGCTGTGATGTCAGAGGTATATTTGCATGTATGTATGTGAGTATGTTTTGCTCAGTGACAGTGTGCCTTTTGCTTAAATTTTTACCTACTTTTTTTTGGACTCTTTTACAAATTTCTGTCCTGTTTTAATGCCTTTGAGAAAACATAAGGCAATTGGCAAAAAAGAGTGCAATCAATGCAATCAATCAAAAAAAAATTAAACAACACCATCGACGAAAAAAATCCCAAGGACAGTAATAGAAGACTTGCTACGCTGCACGAGAAAGCTAGTACATCTAGAGATTCAGAGACATTACAACAGCATGAGGCCAGTAAGGGAAGACTTGCCACGCTGCACGAGAGAGCTCCTACATCTAGAGATTCAGAGACATTACAACAGCATGAGGCCCGACTACAGGATAAAAAAGATAGAGCTACTACATCTAGAGCTTCAGAGACTGTACAACAGCGTGAGACCCGAGTACACGAAATGAGAAAGATCCGGACAATCATTTATCCTGGCTCACAAGAAAACACTCGAGGCCTTTCACATCACTCTGAGAGGAAATGACAGCCTTATGGGAGAAGCTCTGGTACTCAGCCCATCATCCCAAAGTCAGCAGTGGCTGATGAGATCCACACGTTTAAAACTTTCATCTTTGTGGAGACGTGCAACAGATACCTGTACAAAAACATGAGTACATCTGGGGAATAAAAAATCTCTAAATTTTCTTTAAAAAACTACTCCAAATCAGAGAAGGTAGGTTACCAGTTGAGTCTCCTGGCAAGATAAAATTGCCATCTATTTTCTGTAATCTGTTGTTGTCCATTGCAGAGCTAATAGATAGTCTTTCTTGCTGCTAAAAATGAAGATGTCCACAAAATAAACAATCAAATATTAGCCATGTTACCAAGCGCAGTCACTGAATACAAGTCTATTGATACCATAGTAGATGCAGATAAGGTCATTCATTTCCCAACAGAATTCCTAAACTCACTTGATCCGACTAAATTACCAACAAATCTTCTTTTACTTAAAGTTGGCTCTCCAAATATTTTACTACGCAACCTCGTCCTACCAAAACTTTGCAACGGCACAAGGCTTTGTGTTAAGAAGCTGCTGGCGGAGAGGCAGTTAGCTATTCAATTTACTCAGGCACAGAAGGAACAAATGTTACAGCATTGCCATAAAATTTCTATCCACAGTGGCTCTCCAGAAATAGGTTATAAAATACTTACACAATGGTATAAGACTCCAGACAAATTACATGCTATTTCCCCCTTACATTCAGACCTATGTTGGAGATGTGGTAAGGAGAGGTACAAAGCTTCACTTTTTTTAGTCAAGCCTGATGCTTTCGGAATTCTGGCTGGGGGTTAGGAGAGTATGTCAGGAAATGTCGGTTCGAACCATGCCTGATGACCCAGGATTCTTTCTGCTCCATCTGAATGATTGGCTCCAGAAAGCCTATGCCAGGTCTGTGGTTAAATTTCTTCTGACTGCAGCAAAAGCTTGGATTCTGAGCCTCTGGAGACAGCAGATATCTCCTTCATTAGGAATGTGGGTGTGTAAAGTAAATTAAATCAAACAGATGGAAGACATCAGGAATATGGGAGGGGTAAAAGGTTCAGTGACACCTGGGCTCCTTGGATAATGTTCCAAGAATCCAGGGACTACAAAAATATGTTGGGACTTTGATTGTAGGGTTATAAGGAGGAATGTAGTACAATATTGCAGGCGCATATTGAGACTAGTTGAGGGGGGACATCAGTAAGATATGGCAATTGTTAATGGGTTTAGATATTTTACTGATGATGTTTATATGTATATTTGGTTCATATTTGAAAAGAATTGTATATAAACAGTGGTTTATGGTACTTATTCTTTTTTTTTTTTTGTTTGTATGCTATGATAGATAAAACTTTGTAAAATTTCAATAAAAATGTTAAAAAAAAAGAGAAGCTGCTGGCCAATGTAATTGAAGCCACTATCTTATCAGGAAAGGGAGAGGCTGAAACAGTTTTTATCTCACGGATACCACTCATTCCCAGGAATCTCCCTTTTCAATTTAAGAGATTACAAATTCCAGTGAGACTTTTCTATCACAATCAACAAGTCACAGGGGCAGACTGTTACATACTGCAGAGTGGATTTGAGATCGCCCTGTTTCTCCCAGGGACAACTTTGTTTCTTTTCGCATATTTCACGTTATAATTTCTATATTGTACTTATACTTTTAAAACCTGTAAAAACAAAAAAAATCTTTGATTTAACACTATAGCTTTAGTTTATTCCTTTTCCTGTATAATATAAGATTGCAATAAATAAAAACCAGGGCAACGCCAGGAAATCAGATATATAAAGATTTGGTATTTGCTTGGTTGACTACCTTTTTTCTTGGAAATAAAGACCTGAAAATTGGATGTGTGCCATCTCCTGACTGAATTGTACATTACCCCATTGCTACGAGTAGTGCCACAGTAGGTTCACACCATGAATAAACTAAGGAGTCCAGTTTAGCTTAGTGTCCTAAGGAGGCAATGACTAAGGCACATAGAAACATATTCACAAATACAGTTAGATTTTAATAAAAGTTAATCAAAGTTATGACATTACACGTAAAAAGAGAAAGCTTGTTCAGAACATATCAACTCGAACAGCTTTCATCTGGGGTAAGATCCAACTTACACATAACAAGCACCCTCTCACAGGCTTCCTGGCCGAAAGAGAGGAGTAACATGTTAGAATTATAAAATCTAGTCACAAATCCCAGGAAAATTCAGCTGCAAGTCTTCCAAAAGTGAAGCAAATAATGCCAAAGGTGAATCATAGAAACAAAGCCCCCATTAAATTGTCTGTTCCCCTATCTGGTCAAGCTTTATTCCCTGAGGGTTGTCTTGCCACCTTTGGCCTTCACTTGAACCTCTCTTTTTAAGACTGCTTTCAGTATGAGATTAACTTACTATGTCCACTAGTAATACTAAGATAAAAAATATTTTTTCAAAGAGCACACAGACTCCTACCCTCATGTGATTATTTTGTCATGTTGATTGGTGGTTGCCACAGATAAGATATTTTCCTATTAAGGTTGTTTTCTATTACTATTTGTTAACTGCTTGCTACTTCTCAACTTCTCCGTACATATACCAGTGTATTAATAAAGTGTATAAATTACAGCCTTATCCATCAGTGCAAGGCTGACTGTCACTTAGTGAACTACTGCAAAAAAGGGCTTTAATTTTACTGCAAAAATATCCCTTGATTGAAAATAATCATTTATAGAACATTTTAAACAAAAGCACCATTTATTTACTGTAATGCAGAGTGAAAATGGATCCCTGCCTCATCACCTAACACCTCATCACAGTCACCTAACATAACTTAACTGAGATGTCCCTTTTAGGGTCTCTGAGATGGATGTGGTAAAAAGAAAATATCCCCTGTGATACCCACAATCTAACAACAAAGTCTTGCTTCAAATGATTGTATGGTTATCTAATAAATATCTGAGCTCCCTCATGAATGATGAGGTTATTTTAGAGTAGAACTTTTGCCCTTATTTAAACATACATTTAATTGCCAAAAAACATAATTCCATAAATGCATACTTCCATTTTTTTTCACAGTGGAATGTAGCTGTAGAGGATTGACCATAATTGGTACCCCAATATTCTCTGCTGTGATATGCCCTAACTGCCTAGCTAGGTTTATGGATTTTTTCATGTGTTGTACGCTATGTCTCTTAAGCTATGTTTCTGTAGTTGGTGATGAAAGACTGGTCTTTCACACTGTTCTGGTTCTAACATGTTTCTGCAGCATTTTATAATCCATATCGTCCATGTGCTTTAGTTACATTAAAGGATGTAGAGTTTTTGTTTGCAGAAATGCCATTATTTGAGTTGCAAAATATTTAGCCTTCTTTTTAGAAACCTATTCTATATGACACAATAAGTTTTTAAATGTTTATTTCCTTTATTGCAAAAACAAGGTTATGTTAAAAGTGAATAGGTATATTGTTTCCCCAAATATACATATATGTAAAATATTTTTATGCTCTGAAAATGGAGGAGATGCTGGAGAATTGCTAAATGTTGGCATGGTAGTTAATAAGCAGAGAATGGCTGTTGATAATACTGAGGCTGCATTTCAGCAGCGAATCACATAATTATTTTTGTAGCATATCAAAAAGGGGAAAATGAAAGGAATACAGTCCCACATCCCACTGAATAGCTGTAAAAAAAATTGCCAGATCAGAAAGTGTTTTCACATAGAAGCTGCCTTTATCTTACTGTCTCATTAGCCATTACTGTAGTTATGTTGTCTTTTTCTGTCGCGGAAAATACAGAAATGTACTGTTGTGTGTGTAAAGAAGAGATTTTAACAGTTTCGCTTTTTTGAACAATAAATGTCAATTACAAAATATTGGTAAAGTCTGTGTAGCAAAATTTTAAAATTCTAGTTTCCAAGGAAACTGCTCCCTCTACCTATGTGTACCATCTTTACCTAAATGCAATCTAAAACACTATAACAAAAACCAACTGCTAATTCAGTAAATAATGTGAAGTTCTACTAATGTGAACAGTTTAAAGATTAGTGTTGGCAGATGAACATTGCAGCCTACAAAGTAGTCAGAAATAGCAACTAACATAGTCTCTCAGTAAAAAAGTTTACATTTAAATATATTGTTGCAGTACAATAAATATGGGGGAGGTGATTAAGGAAATTCTTTCTCCTGCCTGCAAGCTAAAGGACTGCTTTAACAATATAGTAACATATATAATCATTTAACAATAACAAATTCATTAGGGGTCTATTTATTTATCTTTTTATCTGATTTTTTTTTATCCAGGATTCACAAAATTTTTGCCCAAGATTTAAACAAGTTGTAGTGGAATTGTATGAGAAAATGTGTAAAAGTTGTGTGAATGTTGGATGAAAACATTGGTAAATGGACTCCCTCAAAGAGGTGTACTATATGTCAGCTCAGAGAAGCAGTCTTTAGTCTTAACCATTCTTCTGTATCATAGATAATAGTAAAGCTCGTCCACCCTGCTCATTGGTAAAATCTAGTTGTAACCCAGCAGGTTCTATGTGGAAACTCAAATATTACTACTTCACACACTTTTTATTCTTTTCATAATTTAAAAGTTTTCTTCCAGTCCATTGACTTTGTCTAGGACAGGATAATGTCACCATTTAAATAAAGGTACATGCTACTTCATTATTGTCTTGGTGGTAAAGTGAAAGGCCCCTTGTCGATGGTCTGTGGGAGCAAAGGAAATCAAATCAATCAATGTTCAGTGTTTATTATCTTTGAATAATCTGTTCATGTACCAGGCTGCCTTCCTCTGCCCCAATCTCACTCTCTGAATGGCATTACCTACATAATGCAGTCATTATCAACCCCCCTGGCGGTACATTATTTTGCAAGGAAGTTTAATATTTTAGGCCCGTAATTCTTAGGAAAAAAATCACAGGTATAATAAAGTTTGAAACACAAATCATAAATTATAATATAATAAATTATTTTATAAATTTAAACTTTATTAAAAAGGATTTTTTTTAATTTGTCCAAACTAGGGTACAGTAATAGAATAAACTTTTGGATTTGTTATTTATTTAGTTTTTATAACTTTATCACTGTGATCAATGTTTTAAAAGCAGATTACTTTATACTTTGCTTTTAAATTTCCAGCCAAGCCACGTCTCCCCGGCGTACCGACGCTTCATGCATCACATCGATCACACCGAGGATGTGATGCAGAAGCCGTCCGGGGATCGCTGGGGATAGGTAGGTTTTTTTTTTTTTTTTTTTTCCTACCCTGGTTTGGAGTTACTGCTTTTGGCATGTAAAATTCACCCTGAGCCCCACTCCGGAATACCTCCAAGCCAAATAAACTGGATATAATTCTACCTAGCAGTACCTGTACTGCTCTTCTTTGCTAAGTTAGCATAATGCGAGAGCCAGACTTAGAAAATCAGGCATGTGTTAGGAAGGATTGAATTTAAATGGTGCTTTGTAGGTCTTGGAGAGTGTTTAACCTTGAAGGGAATTATTATTACAAGAGATTTAAGAGAGTTTGCTTTTATCTTTAACTATTTGCATGATTTGGGAACTGAATCCCTGAAAGCATTTTTACACCTCCCGGTTCTCACATTTGATGAAAGCAACATTTGTTTATGTAGTCCAAGCAATCTTTAGTATGTAGTCTTTAGTCTGTATAAATACAACCTTTTATGTAATTGTGCCCCCACACTGTTTCCCACTGTTCCTAGAAATGTAAAAATGCTGTTTAACCATCACAGTTTGTCTTAAAATGTATTATTGGTGTGTCATTTTTGGTAGTGTTCATGCATGCATTCTGTCAGGCATGCCTTTTTTTTCTATGCATTTTTCTAAAAAAAAAAAACAGATAATCTCCTCTTTTGTAATCATCGTTTAAACTTGTCAAACCACACTAGCTGAATTACAGCCTGCACAAGGATGTTTGCTTTCCTCTAAAGTATAATTTTGCTGACTGAATATATGTTCTTATTTAAAGTTGAATCGAGCCAGGGGATTTTTATTTAATGATCTGCTTCATACAAATGCAAATTACTGTAAATCTTGGGATCCCTGAGCTGTTTCATGTTGTTTAAAGCAAAAGTGCAAAGTTTTCACTTTGTTTACACAGTTTATGGTAGCACTCATCTGTGCAATTATAGAAATGTGCTTACAATGGCTTTTGCCGACCATGTACAATATATACCACTGAACCCTAGCTGTTAGAAAGCATGCGATTGCCGCATGCTCTCCCTTTCTATGTCTAAGAGAAATATGCTGGAGTCACCTATTTCCGCTGAGGAACTTTGAGTGACCATAAGGGATACCCCATCTGGCAAAACTCATGCCCCAGATGGCTTGCCCCTATCATATTACAAAAAAAACTTCCAGAGCAATCTGGATTCCCATTTTATCTCTGCTTATAACCATATAGCTGAAGGTGGTCAGTTTTCTCGCCCTCTGAGTTACCATTACGGTAATCCCCAAAAAAGGTAAGGATCCTTCGGCTTGTGCGAGTTATCGCCCCATCTTAACCAAGATCTTAAACTCTTTACGTAGATACTTGCTTCCAGACTGATCAAGGTTATGCATGATCTCATCCACTTTGATCATGTGGGGTTTATGCCTGGCAGGAAGGCCTGAGATAACACGACCAGGGTATTGAACTGGATATGCAATGCCACATCCAAACAGATCCCACTCATGTTGCTGTCAACAGATGCTGAAAAGGCTTTTGATCGGGTCGATTGGCTTTACATGGACACCGTCTTGCTGTATACAGGCTTGGGATCGCGAATGTTCTGGATTCGGGCTGTAAATTCTCAACCAACAGCCACGGTTAGAGTAAATGGGCTACAGGCAGCTCCTCTATGTATTTCTAATGGCACACGACAGAGATGTCCTTTGTCTCCCTTGATTTTTATTTTGCCTCCCTTACCTTGAAGGTGTGCGGCTCAGAAAATAGCGGCTTACACGGATGATTTACTATTCACTATCACCAATCCCACTGTTTTTTGCCAAATATTATGACGGCTCTCAGTGAATATAGCTTCCTGTACAATTTTAAAAATAAACTATGCCTATGTCTATTGGATTTATCGTTGCCTGCTACTATCTGCGCCCACTTCAAACAATCCTTTGCTTTTCACTGGGAATCTCACTCAATCACATACCTTGGCACGACAATACCCAGAGTGCTTTCTGAGGTGTATGCTCGAAACTACCTAGATCTAGAAAGGTGTGCTAAAATCACCCTTTTCTGGCTGGGACGTATAAGCTTTGTAAAAATGAACCCCGGTTTCTATACATTTTCCAAACCCGATAAAAGTCCTATAATGATTTTTCATAACACTCAGCTTGAGAATTTTCGGCTATATATGGCGTGGCAAAACCCCAAGACTTTGGAGAACTCTGCTAATGCGATCTAAATCTGAAGGATGTTTGAGGGTCCCAAACATGTTTCACTACTACCTAGCTCTGCATCTGACACACGTTTTGGACTGGTGTCAAAACACGTGTTTTAAACATTGCCTTTCACTTGAACAAGCTGTTTGCCCAACACACCTACACCTCCTGCCATGGATGCCACTGCCGGCTCTACCTGAAATTAAATCTCACCCCACTGTTATACTTGGGAAATTGCAGTAAGGAACTTCCATGGATGGCGCGTCTCGCCCTCTCCGTCACCCCTCTTTACCATTTTGGGAAACCTGTCCTTCTCTCCCGGGTTAGAGGATGGGAAATTCAGAGATTTACTATCCGCAGGCATTTGCAGAGCAAAACACTTCATCTGCTCGGGAAGATGAACAGGGCGAAAGGAACTATGTGATAATTGGAGAATTTTGCTTGGATTTTTGGAGATCCTTACAACTCACATTTTTTGCAAACCCCCTGCCCAGGCCTCGATGTATTGCAGACCTCTAACGCCCTTCGATCAATTATGTATGAAAGGGGGGGGGGATTCTACATGCCTTGTCTATTGTGTATGGGCTTTTACAGGCTTCACCCCGAGTACATACCCATGTTTCTTGGGTCCTGGGAAGCAGACTTAGTTCTCACATTTTCCATGGGACAAAGGGAACATATATTGTATTGGACTCACAAAGTGTCCCAAAGCAGCAGATTTCAAGAAACCTGCTAAAACGTTTTTTCCTGGTGGTATCGCACCCCAGAGAAGCAACACCACATTCTTCTTACTTGTCAGATTGCTGCTGGAGGTGTCAGGGGGATATGGGCTCTCTCCTCCATATCTTTTGGGAATTTCCCCTTTTAAGGAATTTTTGGGTGACAATCAGATCTAAAGTTTAACAGATGTCAGACCAATATATACCAGAGGTCCCTGCCTTTTTTCTCCTGCAACACAACTTCTTCCCCCTGAAAACTAACAAAAGTTTGGTAGATACTTGATTATACCAGCAAACTCAAGCATAGCCACATGCTTGCGGAGCCCAGCGCCACCCACGATTTGCTTATGGCTACACAGAGTTAATGAAATTTATTGTATGGAGGACCTAACCTCTTCCATTCGGGGTACCAGCAGAAAGGTGGCCAACATATGGTTTTACTAGTCACATTTCATAGCGACTAATGAATATCATAGCTATTTCCACTAAATTTGGATCACTGGTGCTTTACACTAAATGCCTTTATCCACTCCTTTTTTTTTCTACGTATGAGACAACCCCCACTCGGCTATACGAGGCTTACCCCATTCTCGGTTCCCCAATGTCACCATATGTTTTCCCCATCCCTTTCTTTTATTCCTGATCATATAAAATTTTACATGTCCTTTAGTTGAATCCTTGTATTGTGTTTGTTATTGTTACATGATACAGCTTCTATGTAGTTGCAAGGTTTGCACATTTTTCATTGCTGTACAATTGTTTCTTTTTGTTAATGCATTAATGCTACTCCCATCCCTGTTTTTTTTTCTGTTCCTCCCTAAAATAATATATAAAAAAAAAAAGAAAACATGCAATATTACGCTCTGTTCTGAAGTCAATACCCAAAACACCAGGTCGCTATGTCTAAAAGCTGTTACTGTCTACCATTTAACAAATTAGACATTCTTATCTGTAATTACAAATACACGGATAAGTAATTTACTTGGTAGTTCTATTCAACAACAACAGTGTTTTTTGTCATTCAGATTAAAGCCTGTTTATATGGTCTTTTCTCAAATTTCCCCATTATTTTTCTAGCGCATACAAAATGCACATACATACAGAAATCTCACTATAAAATACATTTTATTAAGCATATTGAGAAGCGTTTTCATTTTTATACATTATTATATTATAACATTATTGTATTTTTTTTCTCGATTTTGTGGTATGTGCCTTATAAAGCTGGGAAATATGCTTTATTTGTATATGAAAAAACACTTCAGTAGGTGAGTGGCAAAAGTGTATTTCATCTTCCATAGAAGGACACACACAGACCTAGGAAAATCCACTTTAGGAAGAATTGTCACTGTTGTTTGCAATAAAATGGAGCAAATATAGTGCATTTTGGTGAGCACAGAATGCTGTTTTTGCTAACCCAATTCTCACTAAAGCTCTTACAGTACCTCCTCTTGTGTTGCTAGCAATCTCATCAACTAGTGGGAGGGGTTCTTTATTTCTCTAAATAACTGTCAGTAGTCATCCTGTAATAAACAGAAATAAATCAGAAAAGACAAGGGGTTTATGGCTAGAATTGTTTGGAAATAAATTATGTATTGATATAAAGATTCATACATAATTACATAGCAATCATATCATATATCACCAATCCCGTTGTTCCATCATGGGATTGGAATTTTCATGCTATACATTGTATTACTAACACATCAATATCAAATAACCATTCCAGTCTATTCTACCCGAAGCGTTTCGCCTAACAAGGCTTCCTCAGGGGTTGGCTGGGACTTGGCTGGGTAAATAGATCAACTGTATGCATTACATGAGGACAATAGTGATTCGAACAAAGGTAGAGTGGTAAAACAATACAATAAAGATACATAAATTATGATATGTACAGATTCAATTGTCATCGTAACTATCGTATACAAACATGGTGATGTTTTGATCAGTAAATTGAGGATCATATTCTAATAATCATTAAATACATCAATCTCATATAGGAAGTGAGGTTTAGAGAAAGTATAAGAATGGCACTTACTTTTATGTGGGTGTTGGATCAATTGTAGATTAGGGCCCTAGATAGATGAATAGTAAATGAGCTTATCTCTGCCTTGAAGGTAAATAAATATTTAAAAATGTGTATAATAGTTATGTAGTATAATATATTGTTTACTATCTTAAATAGAAAGGGATAGTTTACATTAATTAAGTGATCATAGGGTATAATCTCGTAACTTTAAAGTGGTGTGCCACTTGCTAATTTATGTTAGTCTAAGGCAGGGGTCAGCAACCTTTACTATCAAAAGAGCCATTTTGCCTCCTCTTCCACTAAAGAAAAATAGTCTGGAGCCGCAAAACATAACACAGTTTATAAACTTTTAAAAGTTTTAATGTTTTTTTAATTTTACCTGTTACAACAAGTGTGCATGTGTAGGCCTACTTTGAAATAAATTAAACACTGAACTATGCCCCTAGAAGCCTCCAGCTTCTAACGTATCATCCTGTTACATTAGAAGCTGGAGGCTTCTAACGTAACGGGGTAGATTTTTTTGATGGGCAGAGTTCTTTATGTTCTGACGATGCCTTAGCGATGAAATTTTAAGGGGTGTTATCCACAGGTGTCCCTCATTTGCAGCTTTAATTTTGTTCACCTGTACCCCCCAATCTTGAGTAATTGGAGTTCAGGTGCTAGAAGCCTCCAGCAATGTGTAACAGGGTAGAATATTTTGATGGGCAGAGTTCTTTATTTTCTGACGATGCCTTAGCGATTCAATTGTAGGTGGTGTTAGCCATAAGTGTCCCCCACTTGCACCTCTATTTTGGTCACCTGTTCAAAGGAGGGGGATGTCATTGTACACGCCCCGTGGTAGATTTATTTCACTGGTAGATTTTTTTCATTAGATCACCGGATAGGGAATCCCCCTTCTCCGCAGTGTCTTGGGAGGAAGGGGATCCCCCATTAGAGATCTTCCCGCGGCAGCCGAAGGGAGCCACAACAAGGAGGCTGAAGAGCCGCATGCGGCTCCGGAGCTGCGGGTTGCAGACCCCTGGTCTAAGGCAATATATCTGAAACCCAAATGATTCACACAGAATCCCTTCTTAGTTCTTTGCCAATTCCTTGCAATTTTAAACCTTAGAACAAAACTAAACCCTGTAAATAGAGAATTGCGACCAGGCAGGTCCTTTATTGCAGAAGGAACAGGTGAGGTCCCATCTACAATAAAATACCCTCACCTGCCCGATCCTTCCTTTCCTCTTTCAATCGTTGGCACCACCTTCTTCTTCCTTCTTCTCTTTGTTTTTTCATTATGACGCCTGAGAGACTGAAATGATATGAGTATCTGATTTTTTCACCGAGTCTCTATACAACCTGACAATAAGTTTGGTAATTACTTTCCTATACATTAGTATTGAGAGAAGAAGTGTGGGTTAAGTTTTTCTTTTACTATATAAGCTGTTTTTGTTTCCAGTGTGGCAAGTAGGTGGGAGGTCTTGCAAGAGATGAATCCAGATCCTGCTGGAATGAATGCATAGGGAACATTCATAAAACTCTCAAAGTTTTCAATGTATGGAACTCTGTTGTTTAGAGCCACTGGTATTGTTGCATGGTTTCATTTCAGAAGGCTGATGGAGCCATTGCGTGGTAGTTATCTCAGTAGCCCATTGGTTCCTCCTATTAAATTTCCTGCCATTTTGTCCGCTTCAAAGGCAGTTTTACTGAGCACTGGCTTCATCTGCTGGCCCAACTATTATGACCTGGTCCCCAACCCCAGATCCTAAACTCCTACCATCTGTTCGAAATCTTATGTTTAACTGCACCTCTTCATGCTAAATCTTTGTTGGCCTTACTCTATAGTCAATGCATTAGTTACCTTTTTTGATACATATAAATTGTGTTATTTAATGACAAACAAACTTATAGCAATGCAGAGCATTTTTTTGTTGTTCTGCTAAAAATAATACTCTGAAAGTGTTGTTTTCTGATCTTTACTGCAAATGCAATCTTTGAGGCTGCCGAGTGGCTTCATTATTTATGTATTTATGATATCTTCATTTCAGTGGTCATATTTATTTGAATTTATTTTTATTTCCAGTGACTTTTATTCATGTACCCTATATTGGCAAAATGGACAGTCTCACCAGTAGATTCCCTAGATGTTTAATCTCCATGCTCTAGTGGCCATCATATCAGTTGTGGGGCATCAGCTTTCCTATTCATTGAAATGCAAATGGCTCACTCCTATTGTCTAGGATTTTTGGATGGATAGTTGAGTTGTAATCAAGCAAATCATGTGTTGATGAAGAGTTAGTGAAACAGAGTTCTGGTCTAATACAAATAGTATGCTTCAGCAGTATCCTTCCCATGAATGGTTTCTAATGAGAGATGAATAAATAATTGGTACGTCTAGACATTTGTGCATTTATGTTTGTGGAGATCTATTAATCTGGCTTGTTCTGTGCATAAACTATTCATAACACGGCATCCTTCGAAAGAGGCACGACTTGACCAGAGGCACATATTTGACTTACTTGGTGTAAACATTTATTTCAGCCTTGTATCCTTCTAGTACATGCTTTAAATAATTTAATATGATTTTCTAAATGCAATAGTAAACCTAATGAAGATAAAGGTGTGCAGTGGGAGTTGCTGTTACATTGAATGCCTTTAGCACTTTTTAAGTCAGATATAACTACAGCTGATTCCTTTTCAGGGAGTGATAAAGTTACAGTTTTTCACAAGGGACACATGATTTATTGGTGACCTTAACATACAGAGTTCAGCAAGAAAAAAAAAGATAAGACAGAAGCCATATTCCTTTTGAGATTACTGTCGCTGGCTATAAAGCCTAGGGCCTGAAGTAAATCAATTGAACTTTCGTCCACTTTACTAGATAGCAACACAAAAACGAAATGAGACTGATTTTATTAAGAAAAGGATGATATATGAATCAGTTAAAAGCTTGTCTAGTTTTAAAATTGCTGGTTTTCGTCATAACAGAGTGATCTTTTTTATCTGTCTGTATGTCTTTGACATTACTATGGTAACCTGAAGGGCTGATGGAATTCCCTCAATCTCTCTTTACAGAAGGCGAAGAGACGGGAGTGATGGATAGCCTGCTAGAGGCCCTGCAATCCGGAGCTGCTTTCCGAGACCGCAGAAAACGAACTCCAAGGCCTAAAGGTGACTAGAATACCTTTCTTCCATTTTGGGGTTGAATTCTCCCCCCCCCCCACTCCCTTTCCACGTGATACTTACACATTCTTTATATCTACAAGGCTACCAAAGAAAAAAAAAAAAGAAGTGCTTAAAGTGCCAGCAGCAAGCGTAATCCTTTTGTAGGCAATGACAAATGTCAGGAAAGATGTTAATTCCAGCTGGCTGATGTCAGTACCACTTTGCACACCAATGCACTGAATTTAGCATAAGCTGCTGATTACGACAAGGCTCATCATCCAAACCATATGTACTTTATCTCTAGGGTATATGGTAATGCGATTAAACAGGATGTACAATCATGATATTTTTTTTATTATGTCAAATATTCCGCTACTACAAGAACCTGTCATTGTAATGCCTAATTAAGATTAAATGCATTAGAATCCTTGCATTCCTATGCCATCAAAAGTATTAGGTCAGAGTTTCATCAAAATCTCTTTATGGTTTTTGCAGATGTACAGGACAATTTCAGTTCACCGTCAGAGAGGTCTATTTTAAAAGCTTGTAACCATGGTAATGAAACATGCTTATACATTACAGCCTTGTGTCTATCTTTATTCTGCTGATCTATGATTTTGGCTTTACTGTAAAAGACATGACACTAACCACTTATTTCTAGCCTGACTAGTGCTGACAGTGCTGGCTTTTTCAATATGTTCTGCACGCTGCTTTGCTGTTTCTTTCATGCATGATTTTTAACAGGTTGATCAACATTTTTTTGACTATTGTCTCAAAATAAATCTGTAGGCATTCAAAAGGAGTTAAAGCAAAATCTGCAGGTGTCTACTGATATCATATCCCCTCCTTCCCAATTTCAATTCTTTTCAATTAGTTAAGGTGGCTATGGTAACAAAAGCTTTCGCAAAACTTTTGTATAGACATCCATAGGGACCCTCTCACATAACTGTGTCCAGGCCTGCCAATATTCACATGGGCCAATAGCGTTACATGTGCAATTATATCTCTAAAAGGAGTGGAAAGGCTATTGGCTTTTCCCTAGTCAATGCTGGGGAGATATATCACTACACATCAGGTGTGAGCTGGGAACCTATTCTTTTACCAAACCCGTACCACTGTTATCACATTTCCAGTGAGATACCTACAAGTGTCCCCACTAGGTAGTTTTGCCCTTGCTATTTGTCCTGCTGGCCATCAATACTGAGACAGAAGGTGATGGCAAATCCAGCATCTTACAGTTGCCACCAAAAGAAGAGTTAAAAGTGATCCTAATTTGGGGGGGGGGGGGCTCTGTTTAGAGTTATCCTTTGAGATGTACTGAATGCATCTCGAACAGTAAAGAGTAAAGGAAAACCTCCCCAATGTAACACACACAGTAAAAAAAAAAAAAAAAAAAAAAAAAGTCTGATGGACACAAACATTTTGGCTATAGCTAGACTTTAAAACAATTTAAAATACATATAAAAAAGGGGGCAAACAGAAAACTCTAAAAAAAAAAATTGCTATTAATATTTTGCCTTGCCACCATGTTCATTTTTCAAAACTGGATACATTCAGGTAAGTAATAAGTGATCAGTACCAGTCTTAAATCAGTTGCCTGTTTTGCATTTGTCAGACTTTGCATTTTTATTACGGCTACATTTCTTTGTTTTGAACTGAAAAGAAAACATAGTTGGATCCATGACTGATCTCCTTGCTGTTTAGAATGTATGATTTGCCTATTAGTTTCAAGCCAATGATACAGAAAGCAGAGAAACTAAAGGTAATCCATGTCCCCAGGTAGCCATTATTTTCAGAATGTAGTGACAGCCCACATATAATTCTCATGACATGTATGTAAACTTATGTCTCATTAGTTAGGTTAGCAAACCAAGTGTTGTGTCCTAATGTATCTTTGAAAAAATAATGTTTGCTTGTATAACTGTTTGGGTTTTATTTTTACCATGCTTATTGATTTATTATTTTATGAAACGTCGTCTTACTACTGTACTGGATGAATGTATAATTTATGTATGTAAACTACTTAACACTAAATTTCTGGCACATACATACTGTATGACAGAATGGAAGAATCCATTTTGGCAAATATAATTTCTGGAAAATAAAAAGATGAACGGGCACCTCACATAGCACAGTAGCACAGGTGGTGGTAGAATTATTAGTGGCAAGTGAAAACACAGTTTGAATTTATAAGGAAGCAGAGGGGGGCATTGGCAGTATACAAATGGATAATACTACTAAGAATCCACTTTTTTTTTTTTTGTTCAAGCAATTTCTACAATTTGTGGTGTAGTACATCTGGAGCAGAACAGACTCACATAATTTACATCATCAAAAGAAACAAATTTACAGAGTACAATACGGTAGTAGCCACAGTATATTAGCAAGCAATAACCAATCCAAAACAAAGGATCATGTCAATAAAGAATATCAAAATGAGAGCCCAGATAGCAAGCATACATCAAACCAGATATATTGCAAATATACCAGGAGGAATATTTAAAATAATTAAGAATTGTGATCCCTTCCAGATCAGCAAACACATAAGTTATAAATTTGTACCAATGTTGCAAAAAACAAAATGTATAATCATCCCCTTGTATCTGGGCTTCCAAAATCTCTCCGTAAAAAATGGTCTTCAGAGAAAGAACCGCTTGTTATATACCTGGGGCTGAGGTTGAATCCATGCATATTAGCACGTCTAGCCGCCAACAGGCATACGCCTACCCAGGCTCGGGCTGTTCTGTGTATGGAAGAAAAAAATGCGTCTTCCCAATAACCAAATACCAAAAGAGATGGGTTGTACTGTATGGCAAAACCTGCCACTTTCCCACCCATGTGAGTAATTGAAGACCAGAATTCCGCAATGCGCGGACAAAACCACAAACGATGGGACAATGAAGCAGAAGAACAATCACATTTAGGACATTGTAAATGCCAATCCCTGGTCTGATATTCACTGTCAGATGGCCTGAATACTTTGTATTCTCTGTGCATTATCATAAATTGGGATTCCCTCCATATTTCATTTATCATACATGTTCTAACTATCTGGTATCCTTGTAAAGCATGTTCCACCATGTCCTGTTGGGGAAAATCTTTTTGCCACATTTTTACATTAGAAACAGATAAAGGTTTTGTAAAAGTAGGCAACAGATAAGAAACAGCGACAATATTTTGTCAAAATTATTGAGTTCTATTTTATTATCTCAAGACGTTTGTTTTTGATTATGTTTTACAGAAAGCAATGACTATGGCAAAATGCATTTGAAATTACCCATTTATCATCACATTAAAAGAATAACTACATTTAAAAATTTCCAACAACTCATACCTGTAAATGCAATTTGAATGGCACTTTTGTTTTTGGATTTGCCTTTATGTAGATATATGTACCACCGCCCTCTGATTCCCTGTCTTTGGTTCTTGTATGTATGACACTTAGGAACACATATCAAGTATTCTCCTAATAAAAACACATACAAATAACTGGAGATCAGTAATATGACTACTTTTTTGTGGTGCTCCATTGCACATATGATATTTATTCTCATGTGCCTGAGAATTTTGCTTTAATTTCTACTGCATGAATATTGGGGTTTAATTACTTAAAAGACACCTTTAAACTAGCAATGGCTAGTTTATATGCTATATGTATGCTATATGGTATATGTATGTATACCTTCACTATCGCAATAGTTTTACATTGATTTTTTATTTACATATTTTTGTGTAATGATGAAGTTTTATATTGATAAAAAAGCAGCACTTCTGACATCCCTTTTTTCCTTTCCTTGCTTTGACTTCACCATGTTGTTCTACAAAGCATACATTTACTTTGAAAGGCACTTGCTGTCTGGCCTCCGCTCACAATTATAATCTCAATATGTACAACTTGACAGGACAGGCGTATTGTCCAGTTGTACAGTTTTTGACAAAGGAAAAGGAACAAGTTCCAGTAGAGTCTCAAACTAATGCAAATGTGGTTGAAATTGTCTTGCTGCTTCTAAAACACAAGTTTTATTTTACCTGGGAATACAAAACATTTTAAATTATGACATTAATTTTAACACAGTTTATCTATAGCTTTGTGGTCAAAGTTCTCATTACTTGGTGCTTTATCCTATTTCTAAGTGATTATATTGTGAACAGAAACCAGTACTTCTTTTCTTTTTGATTGTGTTGACTTAATCTTTTTAAAACCGATGCTGTATGCATCAGTAAAGAATGAGCTGTTTCAAAAGAATTAATCAATTTTTTTTCATGCTGATAGCATCTAATTCCACTTGAATATCTTATCCTTAATACATATTTTGTTTCTATTTGGGCATAGGGAATCTTTGAGGTTTAAGAAAAATGCCAGATATACTCAATTTAAAAATCCTACTGTTACTGCAATCTCAGTATGTTTGTGTACCATGCAATGTGTTAAGATTTATTTCTGCCTTTAAATAATTACTTTACAAATGAACATAATATAAGAACCAAATAGGAAGGGTTTTTCTAAAGTATTTTTTTTATTTCCATTAAGTCTACCTATACTATACCCACAACAGTTTTGCATGTTTGACACCAACTCTTAGACCTTAAGTGGCTCCTCCTTCCAAAACAAGGGGCAAGAAACAGGTTCACATACAATAGTACTATAGCTAAATCAAGGTGAGGAGGAGCAGTTATATATGTTTGCAAGATAAAGTAAAGTTTGCACCTATTTGTTATTAAAGTTACAATTGTAAGTATATTGTTGTATCTGTTCAGTAGTTAATAATTCCTTCTTCCACAATTTTAGTGGGGACAAATGAGCAGTGTTTTTTTTTAATCCAGCCAAAGGTGACAACACTTCTTCTTCATAAGTACATTGTCAGTGAAGGACAGGAAGTGAGTATGCAGACTGAAACACTAAAAAACCCTACACAGCCACCTTATCTTACAAATATTAGTAAAATATTGATCCAGGGAGTATCTGATGTTTGATGTATTTATGTATATTTAAATGATAGACATTTATAAATTTAATGCATTCTTTGTATCATAATATAATAGGGACCCATAGGTACTTGCAAAAGACCCAAATACATTCTACACAGTTCTAGAATAGTGCATGCGTTATAAACATATGAAGTAAAACAGTACAGGTAGCACTAGGAACAAAGAGAGCAACAGCACAGACAGCAGTTAAAAGCATTAAAGATGTGTCGGCTTTTTTATTGTTCTGAGCTTCTGTTGTAATTTTTTGTGATTTATTCAAGAGTTGAAATAAGTTGGCTGGATAAGCTCTTTAAATTGTATGTGAAGCCCCAGAATGTTTGCATGTTTGACATAAATTCCTATCATATACAGCGTTTTGTTTTCTTTTTAGGAAAATTTTAAGAAGCTTCTTATAGCTGCTATGGCAGAGTGACTGCTGCCACTAATAGTGAAGATGCTTTGCATGGTCAGCCTGTAACTAGTAGTACTTTTAATCAAAAAATCTCTAGGCAGGAAACTTTGCAATAGATTCACAAAAAGTACATATATTTGGTTTAGAAAACTGTATCCAACTAAGCATGGTCCCAAAACATGCACTTTAAATGTATCATCTTCTAATGCTGTGGAAGTGGGTCTAGACATTCCTGTGGTTATTCCAGTGGCAACATTGAGATGGTAACTCCAGAAGGATTTGTACTCCCAGGCATTTCAGATCATGTGTAGAACAGACCGCATTCCATAACAGCAGCAACTCTCATAACTTCTTTATGTAAAACACCATTTTATTAGCACATAGTATTTTTTTCATAGTTACAGAATTGTTTACTCTGTGTTTTTGCTTTTGTAAAAACATTGTCCTAAATTAGAAGCTAGTAAAATGCATCTTTCATGAGTGTGCAATTTAAGTATACAAGTCATGCTTCCACAGAAAAGTAATAAGCAGTCTGAGTTTATAGCTATAGATTTCCTTTAAATACTTGCCTAAAACCGTCTTTTGCAGTTTGACAATATGAACATTTTGCAGTGTAATTTGACTTTTAATTTAGTGCATAGTAATGATGTTTTAGAATGGAAAGTTTTAAAAACTGCAGTGACAGTATGTTTATTTTCATCTGTTTTATTCAGTTAAAAAGTCACCAAAAAGCAGTAGCCTGCAGCAGTGCTAAATTTTTTAACCTTTACTGCTATTCCCACATGCTTGTGGAATCTCTTGTGTCCTGAAGTCTTGTGTCCTGAATCCCATGGTTGCTGCACTTTCATGTTTACCAAAGTTTACCAAACTCCCACCTTCCATCCGTGTTTGCTTTAATACATACCTGTACAAAAATGCATATTACCATCACGAAGTATAGAAAACATTTCACAGCAAAGAACCACCTATTCTTTTGTGCTGTCAAGAGATTTTGAAATGTAAGTAGAAATGTTTGAATATAATCCAGAGTTTAGATTGCTCTCCAATTCTTATTTCTATTAGGAAAATTCTCGCTAGAAACTTCTCTTGGCTGTTGAAGTAGAGGAATATTCCTGAGATCAGAATGTTAGGTTCTGAAATGAATAATTCATTTACGCATTAGACTAGGTGAGTCCAGTTGTGAATAAATGAATCAAGCTGTCTATGGTGATAGCTTTCAAAATTCTCAAATTTATATTACAGGAGTGTATCTTTATATGATGAATTCTGCTGGCCAGAGTGTGAAAGTTAGTGCTTTGGTACAGATTGTGTTGGAGATTCCAGGAGTTTTTCATACATATGTATGTAAATCTTTGAAAAAAATTCTGAAAGTCAGATGTGTCAAGATGCAATCTTGGTATAAAAATGTCACTAACTATTACGTCAATAAAAAAAAAAAGGTTTCATGTGAATATTTACACTGCACCTCCTCAAATTGGCTTTGCATCTGTTTTCATTAATATGTGAGATATCTTAGTTACAGTTAGGATTAACTGTACTAAATGATGACACGCAGACAGGAACTTCTGACAGAGTTTACAATATCTAGCATGCCCTTGTCTACATCTAGGTTTTTCTAATTGGGTGTTTTCTCCACGCTTGGCAAGTTGAAATATTATTTACTAAGCATTAGGGAAAGCCAAGCTTTTAAACATGCATCTGAAATGTTTTATGATTCACGTTAGAATGTAATTCTTGACAAATATACTGTGCTTAAAAGTAAAAAAAGACCATTTTAAACAGGTTTCTCCTTCATTTTTATCAGTAGAAAAAATGGATAATGTGTAGAAGAGAGAGAATTCCCAAAGAGTTTATTTTTCTCCTACTTTTTTTTTCTGGTGACAATGTTTTCACCAGGAAAGTAAAGCTTGTTTACATGGATCGTTTTCCAGCATTGGAGATCTTTGTTTTGTAGCATTTGAAATTCATTTGCAGTTTTTAGGCTGTCAAATCCCTCCTATTAAAATTGAAAGAAATGTGAGTGGCTGACGAGGCTTTTTTATTTACATAGTTAAATAATGTCTTTCTTTCAAGCTGACAAACTGTGTAACAAGTGGTTGAACTTGATTGACTTGAACTTATTCCAGATAAAACCCTATAGAAAGAGTTGATCCAGAGGAGGGCAAAAAAAAAACTTATAAAGAATTGTTCAATTTACTCCAACTGGTGCTACAAATTCCATTCTGATGCTGTGAGGCAATCAGATGTTCCCTGGATCAGCAGTCTCTGGAGCCAATTTTTAAAAAATAATTACCCAGTTATTTTCTGTATCCATATCCATTTTTTTTCATAATTCCATTACATAGTTTGGTGTCATTTGTAAACACATAAATGGTACTTTTAATCCCAAACTCTATATAATTTCTAAACATGTTAAACAGCAATGGTCCGAACACTGAACCCTGGGGTACACACTAACGACCTTAGACCATTAAGAGTACAAATAATTATTCACTACTCTCTGGATGGGGTCTTTAAGCCAGTTCTCTATTCATTTACAGATTGAATTTTCTAACGCTATAGACCCTAATTTGAACATTAACCTTCTGTGAAGTACTGTGCAAAATGCTTTTGCCAATTCTAAGTATTCAATATCAACTGCTACTCCACTGTCTGTTTACTTACCTCTTTGACAATTTCGGTCATTTTTGAATCCATGCTATCACGTATAATAATATTTTTAGCAGAAACTCTGTTTCTTTATCAAACCCTCTTGAATCTTTCCAATTATAAAACTTAAACTTACTAGTCTGTGGTTACTTGATAATTAATTTGCTTTTTTTTTTAAAGATTGCAACCACATTGGCCTTACGCCAATCCATTGGTACCTTGCCAGTGATTAAAGAGTCTCTATAAATTAGAAATAACAGTGCTCTGCTCTTTAAAGATATATGGGTATAATCCATCAGATTTTGGTGGTTTATTAACCCCCCTAGCGTTCCAATTCTGTCAGTTTTTTGATGCAAAAAGTGATCCTATTTTTTTTGCATAGAAATGTTTGTTTATATTGTGGGCCTATAATTCTTAGGATTAACTCCCGGGTATAATAATGATATTTATTTATTATATTATCATAAATGATATTATAATACATAATTATAAATCATAATTATAAAAAATAATGAAATAATAATAAACCACAACCATGTAAAAAAAAAAAATATTCTATCAAACATTTCTTACTGAAATTTTCCAAACAAGGGTGCAATAATATTGATAAATAATAATATAAGTTAAATGCCGATTTGAGAAAAAAAATTTTAGTAGACATCCCAGGTGTGGTAGATTTTGAAGTAGGGTGCTGCACAAAGTCCAACATCACAGTCAGGACAGTAGAACCTGGTTTCCTTGCGTTTCTTCCTTCCTCTGTCATCGGTCTTTGAGCAGCAAGCCACGCACATCCTTGTAGGTGCCGCCTTTTTCTGGTTTGGTGGGATGTATTCAACTGATTGCCTTGAACTTATTCAAGTGACGACTAGTTAGGTGTTCTGGGTTGACAACGGTGGAAGCACGACATCCAGGTCTATTCATAGCCACTGATGATGTTTGGTGGTTCTTGGCTATGGATTCGGAAACTTGCAAAATGAAGTCTGAATGGTTCACAGGCCTCTGACTATTTTTTTTGTATAGAACTTAGGCATTCTATAGGCACTGCTCAACTAGATGCCTGAAAATCTTTTTGTAGTACTTCCTTTGCTGTTTCCTCATCGGTGGGTAGAATGTCATGGTTTGGTCAGCTCTGTCGACACCTCCCATGGTGTTGTTGTAGTCAATCACCACCTGTGGCTTCATCACGCCTTTCCCACGTTTTGTGTGTACCCAGAACGGTGGAGGCATCATAGGCAGTACTCATCAGGCACACATCTTTCTTGTCACGCCATCTCAGGGCCATCATCTTTCCTTTGTGCCAGGCAACAATTTCTCCTGTCTTCAGCTTGCCTTTTGCAAACAGTGATGGCAGGTTGCGCTGGTTAGCCCTAACGGTTCCATAGGCATCTGTTCTGTGTTGCAGCAGGAACTCATAAAGCTCAGGAGAGGTGTAGAAATTGTCAGTTATGACACAATAGCCCTGATCTAGCAATGGCTCAATGAGGGATAGTACTGAAGATGTTGCCAATCTATAATGGCTGTATCTGGGGTTGAACTGTGTCCCTTTTCCAGTGTACAGTACTGTATTCCAAATGTAGCCAGATGAGGATTTGCTCAGTATATACGTTTTCACGCCAAATCGTGCCCTCTTTGACGCAATGTACTGCACCCAGCTGAGCCTCCCCTTGTAAGCCATTAGACTTTCTTCAATGCTGACATCTCTTTCTGGCACATAGGTTTGCTGGAAATTTTGTAGAATCATCTGAGACACTTCCCAAATTTTCTTGAGTTTTGGTGCAGGATGGGTAGTCTCATCAAATTCTTCATTGTTTGCGAAGTGCAGGTACTTCATGATGAGGGAAAAGCGGTATTCTGGCATGACTGTGCCAAAGAATGGAGTAGCAATCATTTTTTTTCTTAGACCAGTACCACTTCTGCATGGGTTTGCCCACAACTCCCTGCAGGATCACCAAGCCCAAAAACAGCCAAATGTCATCCTTGGCCACAGGTTCCCACTTTCTGCCTCTTGCAAACCTCAGGTGTGGAGCACATTGTTGTTGTCCAGCGTACCTGCATAAAACAAAATAAAAAATGTATTTTAGGATATGTTCTTATATAGTGTGAAGGTTGCAAGTAATATGTTAGCAAACAACAGAGCAGCATACATGCTTACATTAAAAAAAAATAAATAACCAAAAAATTTCATAAAGTTAAACACAAGAGAGGCTTACCTGTTTGTCTCTGCAACAATTTTTTTGATAACTTCATCGGTCAAAAACAACTTCAGGTATTCCGGGGGGTCGTCGCATTCAGTCTGAATTTTTATCCCAGGTGCCCCAGCGAATGGAAATCTTGGCGGTGCTTTGTGGTCCGCATCCAGGTTAATGGAGCACCATGTGCGCACAGCACTGACCTCAGGTTCAGAATCGTCGCTCAGTTCACTTTCGCTGTCCGATGACAAATTTCCTGGTGAATCACTCGATTCCACAAGGGACTCCAAATCGCTATCGCTGCTTTCAAATTCCTCAAAAACAGCTCTTGCGCCGCCGAGATGTCGTTTGGATGCCATGTGGTCTCCAGCAATCAGGAACAATGAAGGTCAAAGACAAAGTGATGAAATGATACATTCAGGAAGTGATTTATAAGTCATCAAAAGGTCAGATCAAGGTCAGGGCTAATAGTGGGCAAAATGTAAATCAGGGCACTGGGCAATGATGCTTGATGCACTAAAATGTGTTTTTATACTTATGTTTTGTAGTGTTTTTACTGTAAAAAAAAAGTAAAAACAAATTACATAGTAATCTGCTTTTAAATTTCATGCCCCCCACAATCCATCACTCCATCGCATCACCCGGAAGATGTCACATCTTGCCGGGTGATGCGATAGGGATGTCCCGCCCCGCTCACTCCACTAAAGCAAACAAAGCTGCTCACATCACTCGGAGATCGCCGCTGGCATCACCCCTGGAACTTACTGTTGGTGATCGCATTTGCAGTTAGATGCGATGCACCATGCAGAAATCCTGCATGGTGCATCGCATCTAACTGCAGATGCGAGCAGCAGGGTGGCGTGTACCTGGGCGGCATTTAAGAGCAGATTACTCGGTAATCTCCTTTTAAATTTCCCGGCCACGCCCCCCGACGGAGAGGTGCTCCTGCATCACTTCAGGATCATCTGATCGCAGCTGGAGCACGGGGCTGAGGTAAGAGGGACCCCCAAAAATCCCGGGTTAGCGCTTTTTGCATGTTTTTTCCGCGTCACACTCGGGATTACCGCGAGGGGGGTTAATAATACTTTTATCCAACTGTTGCTTAATAATATCAATTTCAAGTCATTGTGGTTCATTTATGGCTGTGACATTGCTATTTTCATTTCAGACTTGAGCTCCTCCAGTTTTTTTTATGTACACAGAGCTAAAAAAAAATGTTGATCAATCTGCCCTTTTTTTTATCCTCAGTTACCATCCCAGAGACACCAAGAATAACTTAAAGGGGGTCTATGTGCACAGATCAGATCTTTTTGCTGTTAATATATATTTTTTTCAATTTGCGTGTTTGCTTTACTTTTCCTTGACAACTGTCTTTCATTTTGAAGTTTTGCACATTTGATTTCCCTTTTTCATCTTTTGTTATAATTTTTATTTTCAGTTGATAGCGATTCTTTATTTTTAAATTTTTGGAATGCCCTTTTCCGTTAAATTATTAAATTGCGCCCTTTTGCTGTACCTGTAGTGCCCAGTCAATATCAGGGTAGTTAACATCACCCATCACTACCACTGTCCCAGCCTTGTGCAGCCCTTTCTATCTGTGCAAGCAGTTGATTCTCTATCTCTTCTTTAGCACTGGGGGCCCTGTAGCAGACTCCAATAATTATCTGTGTATTATGCATCTCCATATGCAACTACACCTATGATGATTCAACATCATCACATGGTCCGTCAACAAATTCTTTCAGATCAACTCTCACATACAGACAGACACCACCACCTTCTTGTTTTACTCTGTCTTTCCAAAAGAGAGTATAGCCAGTAATGTTAACCACCTAGCCATGTGAAGAACAAATAATTTTCCCTTTAGACCCTCTTCTATTTAGATGCAAACTATCTCTGGTATATAAGTTGTACCCCAATGAAAAGTTAGCCCAGTGCTCTAGGCACCCAAATCCTTCCTTTTTACACCAAGACTTTTGTTTTTATGCGTTTATCTGTCTAAGCTCCTGCTGCTGTGCCTATGTTTCGCATGGTATGGGCAATATCCCAAAGGTCCTTTCCTTCAACTTGCAGCCAAGTTCTTTAAACAGATTTTTAAGGATCCTCCATCTTCCATGTATCCTGTCATTGGTTCCAACATGGACCAAGACACCTCCATCATTCCAAGCCCCTCCCAATAATTTTTCCATTTGGTCCCCTACATGGCAAACTCTGGCACCAGGGAGACTGCATTTTGTTGAAATGAGCCGGGAACCATCCATGCCATCAGTCCTCCTGAATATTGAATCCAATTGTCCAAGCCTTCCTGCATTGCCTTTCCCACGCTTACTAAATGGGCTGCTTCCCTGCCTGTTAGAAGTAGCAGTGACATCTAGGGCTGCCAGCTCTGGGTTTGCCACCTGCACATCTTCACATAACTTTGCAAATTTGTTTGTATGTTAAAACACAGGGCTGGCCCTACCACTTCCTCTAACTACACTAACCCATCTCTCCCTACCTGCTCATCCTGCCTTATTTCTTCACGCTTCACATCTATCCCATTAACTTCCTGCTCAGTGAGCAGGTGACTCCTCTCAAGTTTATCCAGCGATTTCAGTGATGCACATACTTTGTGTCTCTACTTTCATCCAAACTGTGTTTTAACTTATCTTTATCAGACATATAAAATGTTGAAATTGATAAATACTAAGTTTTGTAAACTATATGTACATTTTAAATCTGGTGCCAGCAACACCTTGCAGCACCTTTGGGACATCTTTAAACAGTTCAGGGTTGCCTTTGTTGTATTTTATGTTAAAATAACCGGACTAAAAGCAGAAACAAAAATATTGTTTAGGCTGGGTCTACAAATAAATGCATACAATGCATACAAATGCTCCTACCATGCTTTATATGCGTTTTATGAATTTTTACAAGCGTTTTAAAACTCATCTTAAAAAACCCTTATAAATGACTGGCGCGTTTTACTGCGATTTTACATAAGCATATATATGAGTTTTAATTTTCACCCCAGGGCATACAACCTCCCCATAGATTAGAGAGGTCCTATGGGGGGAGCGGGCTGTAAGTGCACACTGCTCCCAGAATCTCTTGAGGGGCTTTGGCACATGTTCTGCACCCACGTGGGTGTAGACTTTATGACTTTACACCAGATGTTGGTAACACCTTAAGTAATCCACACATACAAAGAAATCAAAAAAAATACATCCCATTACATACATACATACGTTACATTACATACATACCATTTGAAAATCTATAGTAAGAACAAGAGATCAGAGTTCATAGAAGAGACCCCCCAGAAACTTCAAGATTTGAATACCGTTTAGGCCAAAATCACACCTGAGCAATGCATGTGTGACAAATTTTTTTCATACAGGAGGCGTCTTAAAACTGTCATTACCAACAAAAGTATTTCTGCGATGTAATACATTTCGATATGTGTGTTCTATACCTATTACCTGTGCAATTCCACTTTAACCACCTGACCGATAAGCCCGACCTTGGTCTACCTTGGACCTTGGCTAAAAAAAGTTACTATTTTCGATAAGCCCGAACTTTTCTCACTGTATGAAAATACAGTGAGAAAAGTTCGGGTTTATGGATCACTTACCTGGTCCCGCTGCGATCGTCCATCCGTCGTGTTCCAGCGTCGTCCTCCAGCGTTGGGTGTCCTCTCCGGGAAGAAGAAGCCGGCCGACTTCTTCTAAACCGGCCGGCTTTTTCTTCTAAGCCGGCCGGTTTAGATGAAGAAGCCGGCCGGCTTCTTCTTCCCGGAGAGGACACCCAACGCTGGAACAAAAAAGTATTTCTGGGACGTAATACATTTCCATATGTGTGTTCTATACCTATTACCTGTGCAATTCCACTTTAACCACCTGACCGATAAGCCCGACCTTGGTACGGGCTAAAAAAAGTTACTATTTTGGATAAGCCCGAACTTTTCTCACTGTATGAAAATACAGTGAGAAAAGTTCGGGTTTATGGATCACTTACCTGGTCCTGCTGCGATCGTCCATCCGTCGTGTTCCAGCGTCGTCCTCCAGCGGCCAGTTTAGAAGAAAAAGCCGGCCGGCTTCTTCTCCCTCCGTTCTGTCCAGCGTCGATAGCAAAAAAAAAAATACCTTCTCCCTCCGCTCCTCCGGACACGTCTTCTCTCTTCTGTCTTCAGCCGGGGAGTGCAGTGACAATCACCGGCACGGGAGGGAGGCGGGGCGGGAAATTCAAAATTTTGTATTGAGTTCCTTTGCATTGAACTCAATACAAAAAAGCTGTATTGAGTCCAATACAAAGAAATCCTTTTATAATATATATAATTGT
>NC_092858.1:51114103-51126897 GCF_032062135.1 Pyxicephalus adspersus | reverse complement strand
TGTGTTTCAAAATTTTTTTATATTCATGATATCTACTAGAACCCTGTTCGGACATATTTCTGTAAGTTACAGGTCTACAATTAAAAAAAAAAAAAAATTCATTAAAACCTGTAACGCTTTTGGAACAGAAATCTAGACCTCAGTGTAATGCCTAGGTGGTTAATACACACAGCTTATGGACGTTATTGTTTTGATTTCTTTGTGTGGACTATTTGAGTTGTTACCAACAATCTGGTGTAAATTTCACATCAATTACCCCTTTAGAAATATGATGATGCATTCAATATTTATTTCCACCCCTGTTTGTGTAAATAGAAACTAAGCATTTCTGTGTGCAATTAAATCTGAATATTCCTATCACACTACAGTTTACCCTGGGCATCCTTATTTTTACAAAATGACCTTCAGCAGATGTCAGGCATTATTTCTGTCCTTTAGTGAGTACAGGGATAGTTGTACACAGTGCCCTTTTAGATATAAAATAACCTCATTAACATTATCTGTATGATATTTCTGTTACTTAATAAATAACGTAATTAATTGACTTCATTGTGAATAGTGTTTCTTAAAAGAGCATTTTCCAAAATCTCTTTTTACATGTATTCAGATTTCTTATCCTTGCTTAATATTTTATTCTAATTACATATTTCCTAACCTTACAGTGCAGCGATATGCATTTTCTGTGACAAGTTCTGACTTCTAATTTAATTATTCTAACGTGTCATATAAGAAGAGTTCCTCCTGCATATTTCAAGTATAATGGAAAAGATAATTTGACTTATAACCTCTTGATGTATTAATGCTTACTTTAAGTAGATGTCATGGCAGTGAGTAAGAAGCTCTAACAAAATGAAACTGTTATTCTGCCAAAAATTGTAATCCAGGTTAAAGCAGGTTCAAATGAAGCATTGCTACAATCGGCCTCTATACATAACATTCCAGTGACTTTGAAATCTTTTTAGTTTTAGTCTGCCAGTTAATATGGTGCTACATGGCTCTATACCTTTTATAGTGATACTGAAACATCAGAAAATCCAACACAAAGCAGAGTTGCAGAAAATATGTAGTAAATATCATATTGGAAGGTTTTTGGAATGTTCTGCTGATCTTGATAGGAGTATACGGACATATTGAATTTAACTACTTCCCAAATTCCTCAAAATAAATTAACGTCCTCCCAGCGCATATCCCATACCTAGAGGATGCTAATTGAAGTCCAGCATATACATTTGTCCTATCCTAAGCAAGTCTTTTTTTCCTGCTGCTTGTTAGTGTATATTTTATAAATGATCTGTGCTACTTGTGTTCAGGGACACACAGGATGGTTCCACATCATGATGGCAAGTTGGTAAAGCATCATTTTTACTACCTTGTAACAAAAAGGAGGTAAAAAGTATTTTAGGTTTCTGATTGACAGGCTTTTTTCTTAAACCATATAGAGCTGCTTTTTGTATCAAATCACTTTAGAAAATATTGAAATATGTATTTATTACAGAAAAATGTATACATTCTCAAATAAGTAAAACTGTTTTTTACACAAACAGTTTTGTTTTTTTCACAAAAAATATACAAAATTTTCAAATTTCAAAGTGAACACTACTTGTGTGTGAATATCAAAATTTACCCTAACAAGGTTTGATTACTGTGGAACCTGACTGAGTTAAACTATGGCAATGCTAATAAGTCTCAATTTAAACCTTTAAAATATATCTTTAGTTCTCTATGTACATTCTTTAAAAATTTAAATTACTGTTTATGAACATTTTATAACCATTACATAAGGCTACAGAAAAAAATCCAAAACTATAATAACATTAACATGTTTGCCATATGACCAGAAAGATTTTCATTGACTATCAGACTGCCCTGTTCAACTGCCATGTTTCCATACACCACCTTGTTAGAGTACCATTCTCCCAATCACTTTGTTCCTCTGATATATGGCCTGTGATGGGAAAACTTGTATGGTGGTTCAACACAAATGTCTGTTTATGAAAACAGGTATACCTTCTGTATGAAGTAGAAAAATAACTTCAAGACTCATCCATTGGATAGAAAAATGTAATTGTTTGTGCAATTGTTTTAAGAATGTGGGCATAATAAAAGGGAAAGCCTTTTTTGTGGAGCAGAGAGAATATTGTAAAAATGAATGTACCAAACAGACATGTTATACTTTTCTGGCTGTGCATATGTTCCTAAATATGTAATCTGCAATCATAACACATAATTTGTTGAGTATTTTTTATGTAATTGCTTTTGGAAAGTATAGTAGTTTTCAATTCAGCAAGCTGTTGAATAATGGAAGGTGTTTTACATTTCAACAGTTTTGATAATTATAATGCAGTAGGTGGAAATTGAGGAAGAAAGTTACAGAGTTCACTTTTTTGCTCTCACGAAAGCCATGCTTTCTAAAAAGGCTCACATATATAGTCCCCAGGTTACATACGAGATAGGGACTGTAGGTTTGTTCTTAAATTGGATTTTTTTGTAAGTCGGAACAGGTACATTAATATTTTAATAAATGCACATAGGATAGATGTTTGTCTCAACATATTATGTAGTGTAGTGTAATGTCAGTTACTGTATAAAATCCTCACTGTGAGCTAATCACAAACAAAGCAAATGAAAAATATGAAGCCTAGACATTCATTAACATCTGGAGCAAGCTGCGCTTTGATATGCAAAAAGAAACAACTGCAGTTTGTCTTGGTCATTAAAGAGTTACAAAAGGTTGCAGAACAGCAAAAGACTTCTGCAAGTCATGCAAACTGCCCCCCCCCCCCCAATCAAGCCTCTGTCTTGCACATGAACGAGCTGGGAATCCCCCGTTTGTATCTAGGAGTCGTCCGTATGTCGGATTTCCTTAACCTTGGGACTAGCTGTATATTATTATTAATATTATTAATGCTATTATTAATTCACCTGGATTCAGATCAGAATCAATCAGATGTGTATGTTCTATGGTGTTGAGCTTTGTCTTTATGGCAGCTTACCTAACTCCATTAAATAGAACTACATTTGTTGCAGGGTAAATGTATTGTGCATTTTTTTTTAATATTATTTATTACTTCTAGGTTTTGCTTTCTAATTTTCCTGTTTTATCAAAAATCCTTTCATTTTGTCACTGGATCATTTTCTCTCCATCGTTTTAGATGTGACATTTCTTTCAGCCAGGTATAGTTTCACTAGTCTGCTGCCAGTCCTAACCTTAGCCTCAGAAATTCTTCCTTGGGATCAGAGATAATTGATTTTTGGCTCAAGATGATTTGGGCAGAACCCTTGAGGTTTATAAATAATAAACGATCTGCCACCTGGCAATATCATCATCAGTAATACAAATGAACAATTTACTATTTTTTCTACATAATATTGCTCTCATGATTTAAAATGTTTATCTTCTTTCATAAAACTAACATAATATAAACAAAATAAAGACACATTTGCCATTTTGTCTGATCTGTTAACATAATAAAATCTTTGTACACAGACCAAACTAATGCATCTATTATTTTAATCAACAGGCTTATGTACATGGACGTTTGCTTTTCATCAGATGTAAAACTGTTATAATAATGTTCTGAAATTCTTAGATACAACCTATGAATGGTTTACCCATTAAAAGGTAATATAGTAAATTATAGGAGACTATAGAGAGAGAGATAGCAGGAGAGGGAGAGAATTTATCTGTTAATGCATATACCCTAAAATACTTATGTTTACTTATTACTATACCTAATTGAAATGTGTTTATAAGGGCTAGTTTTTTCTAATTCATTTTTCTAATTTTGGTTACATTACCACAATTAATTTTAAATGAAACAACAGCTTTAATTCAGTGGGTTAAACAAAAAGATTGCATACAAAATTTGAGGAACTAAAGCCTTTTTTTAACACAATCACTTCATTTCAGGGGCTCAAAAGTAATTGGGCAAATTAAAAAGCAAAAAATAAAATGTTCATTTCTAATACTTGGTTGAAACCCCTTTGCTGGCACTGACAGCATGTAGTCTTGAACTCATGGACATCACCAGATGCTGGGTTTCCTTCTTTGTAATGCTCTGCCAGACCTTTACTGCAGCGGCTTTTAGTTGCTGTTTGTGGGCCTTTCTGTCTGTAGTTTAGTCTTCAACAAGTGAAATGCATGCTCATTTGGGTTCACATCAGGTGACTGACTTGGCCAGTCAAGAATATTCTACTTCTTTGCTTTAATAAATTGGGCTTCTTTGGCTGTATGCTTTGGGTCATTGTCCATCTGTATTATGAAATGCTTTCCAATCAATGTGACTGCATTTAGCGGCATTTGAGCAGACAGTATGTCTCTGAACACCTCAGAATTCATTTGGCTGCTTCTGTCCTGTGTCACATCATGGATAAACACTAGTGTCCCAGTGCCACTGGCAGCCATGCACGCCCAAGCCATCACACTGCCTCCGCCATGTTTTACAGATGATGTGGTATGCTTTGGATCATGAGCTGTTCAACGCCTTCTCCATACTTTTTTCATGCCATCATTCTGGTTGATCTTAATTTCATCTGTCCAACGAATGTTTCTCTAGAACTGTGCTAGCTTTTTTAGGTCTTTTTTTTTTTTTTTTTTTTTTTTTTTAGCAAAGTCCAATTTAGCCTTTCTATTCCTGAGGCTTATGAGTGGCTTGCACCTTGCAGTGCACCCTCTGTATTTACTTTCATGCAGTCTTCTCTTTATGGTAGACTTGGATATCGATACGCCTACTTCCTGGAGAGTGTTGATCACTTGATTGGCTGTTGTGAAGGGGTTTCTCTGCACCATGGAAATAATTCTGCAATCATCCACCACTGTTGTCTTCCGTGGATGTCCAGGTCTTTTGGCATTGCTGAGTTCACCAGTGCTTTGTTTCTTTCTCATGATGTACCAAACTGTAGATTTTGCCACTCCTAATATTGTAACATCGAAGGAATTGCCCACACCAGCCCATGAAATAGCATTTGAGTCAATTGTCCAATTACTTTTGAGTCCCTAAAATGAAGTGATTGTGTAAAAAAAAAAAAAAAAAATACTTTTTTTTCCTCCCACCGTATAGGTACTTTATAAAGGTACTTTATAACTGTCTAGCCTAGTGCAGTGAGGAATTGTTTTTTCCAATGTTTTCATTCGATAGTCCTACTATCTACTAACTAAAAAAAATATCAACACATTGTCAAGAATAGAACCAGATAATCTGTTACAAGTTAATGGTAAAATATACTATTAACACATACAGTATTTCTAATGAATTTAAAACATGCTTAGAATTTGTTTTATTATGTGGTTAAACAATCCAGCTAGATCTAGTAAAATATGAGTTTTGTGGGGGACAGTCATCTAGGTCTTTTTTTTATGTGGGTTCTATGTATATTGCAACTTTTTTCCAGAGAGTTCCTCGAAGATGAGGTTGGTAAGCTAGCTTCCTGCCATGTAATTTTGCTGCTTGGTTCATTGTCAAGTTAAGTTTTTCAAGTTAGATATTATGAAGTGACTTCACTGACCTGAATTGTTATGACACTTTTAACACATCAAATTTGTGGGAGACAGCAGTGGTCTATTGTGGATATATTTTTTTTAATTTCAGATGTGCAAAGAAAATGGTTTCCCATCATGGGGTGTGGACATATCTGTGGAACAGACTGGTCTAGACCAGCTACGCTATGCTGAAAAAATAAAACTGAGAAATTGGCTGCTAAAAGAAAATTCTATATACCATATATTTATTTCACAAATTATTGTGCAATTTCAAGTTAATAAAACTATCCTTTACATCTTAGTTTTTTGCCTGTAGAAACCAATTAATTTCCAAATGACCCTTTTGTGGTGCCAGTTAGAAAAAAAAAGCAATTCAGATGGCTGCCGTAGCAGCATCTTTCCCCCATTTTTTGCTGAGCACAGCACCTTCCACATGTCCCAAAAAATATTTATTGTTCCTTCCGTTTGGTGTCATATACATCATCTGCTACAGTCTGTTAATCTGAAATACTTTATTAAATGCATGATTATTGTGATTAAAGCCTCACACTACTCTTCCATATTTATGAGATGACTTGAAATGCCTTTCTGGTGTTTATATTTTTTTAGACCAAAAGCTTATTTTGTAAGTTAGTAAGTTCTATAAATATAACCATTTAGTCAATTTCATAATATAATTGCTGTGAAAGGCTGCTAAGTTAGTGAATAGAGCGTCTAACTTGCCATTCACATCAGAAGTATCCATAAGCTGTGTTATTGTCTGAATGCACTCATGTGTACACTCAGATCATTAGCCAGGGCTGGTTGAAATACCTAGTTTTCTGAATGTACTGTAGATGGTAGTCTTCCCCTACACTTGCAAATAGCTTCGAATTCTGCAGCTTGCAGCAATCCATCACAGTACAACTACTCCAAAAAATGGTATAGTTCTTAAATGCTCTCAAATGTCCAGTAGCAAAAATAAATGAAGGGTATAGTGCATTAAGGGATTTCCAGTTGAGTCTCACAGGGTAGTAGAAACCGCTTGAAGCTGCACTCTTGGGATACCTCTTGCTTTTGCAGCCTTTAGCAATAGCTTCCTAACTAATCAGTCTCTGGGCTTACATCAAGTCTGTTCTTTCTCTGTTTAGTGACTAAAAACAGGACACAGCCAATTACTCTCCACTGAGTTAACCCAGTTTCTGTTTATCCACCTAACAGCGGTTGTCATGAAATCACACTATTGAAAACTTGCTGTGTGAAGAGATCTGAAATAGGAAATGTCATTGTTCTGAAAAACGAAACTTGCGGGTTTTGCCTAATCAAAGATTAGCACTTGCATCTCTAAGGAGAAAGAAAAGCTCAGCTTTACAGATCAATAGATCTTTTACTTGTGCTCCCATTGCCTTATTCTAGTTGCAGAATACGTACATATATAAAATATGCTCAGTGGCATCATCCACACAAGATATACAGCATTAATTACCTAACACTGTCTGGGCTCCTGGGTCGATCATCCACTCTGCTTTAATCAAGCCTGTCTGGAAAATAGTTGCTTTCTCCTGTCCTACAATAGTAAACAATGTGGTCACAGATTACGCTTTAAGCAATAAATGCATTGGTTGAAAATTTTAAACCTGAGCATTTCCCCCACACCGAGGATTTATCCTCTTTGCTTCAGTAAATAGGGGCCACAAATATGTCTGACACGTAACATATTGCCCCATAATAAGAATAGGAGACACTTATTTATTCATTAGGTATATACCAGTCAATTTGTATGGTTGGTAGCTGTCAAACATGACTGTCATTGACTGAACCCCAATTAGAAAGATTTCCAAATATGTGTTTGTCTATCAGAAGGAATTTCTAAGATGCTGTAACCACCACATCTGAATCCAACATTACTTACAAAGTTAGGCACCTAAACCATATCATTCCTGTTCTAAAGATACATTTAAAGACAATTGAAATTCTCTCCTGGCAAATATAAATAGTTTATTGTGATGATAAAATTACAATAAAATAAAAGGTTAAAAGCTTACTGTTTAAATGTAAATTAACCCAATACAATTTTTATTTCTCTCAAAGAAGAAACAAAATGTATGCCAAGATCCTGAGGTGTCTTTCACACGGTTTATAGCGGAATGTTCGGAATTCTGGTTTCTACTGCTTCTTATAGCTTTCTGACGTTTGTCATAATTATGAATGAAGACTTTATCATCTTGGCAAAAAGTCCTGTAAAATCTTTGGTCATCTAGCATAAACTGCATGCTTGAGATAAAGTAGTGCTCCAGTGCTTTCATTTTTCTTTTTCCAGCAGCCACTAAAGTTTGGTTTGACCTCATGTTTCTGTTAATTGTCATTGCAGAATGTCCAACTGCATTCCTTGTGCAGTTTCTGGGTTGATGAATACAAATTTTTTTCAAATATTTAGTAGTAAAAAGTTTCAATGATCACGTCATCAATTATGACTAAACTCCCTTTTCCTCTTTTATAGACTGCTTTTCCGAAACAGCTGAAGTCAACCTCCTCGCTTCATAGTAGGGGTTCTCTTTATAGGCCTCATTGACTCCTCTTCAAACATAGAATTTATGGTTATAATATCTATATATGTATGCCCAGAGAAAAGTGTTTTGTACTTTTCTAGCACATTCAGCAGCCTTGTGTTTTTTATATGACTGTAGTAATTGCCACATGGCATAGGACATCACAACACTACATGAACAGCTTGTACTTATCCTGCACCATTCTGCTGTGGTCTAAAACAAAAGGCAGGCTAATAGAGCTGCTTCATGTAATTTGGCTTCAAACATTTTCAAAGAAAATCATTTTCTAAATTGTTTACTTCGTTTAAATATCGTCTAACTAAAGTATATGTAATGTTTTGGTATAATTAAATTACATTTGCCTTATCTTGCAGTGCCATGCAGACAGACCCTTCACCCTGTGCATGGTACCACAAACAGATTTTGCTTACATAGATATACATTTTGTGTCTGTGCTTTTTTGTTTTTTTTGTTATACTTTCTTGCTTTTTGTTCCAAAATATAGCCATGCCACCTGCAAAGGAATTAACATTGCTGGAGACAAGGCTAGCATTTGGCAGCCTGGCCCAGAGCCAGAGTTATTTATTGCTTGGTGAAAAATGGGCTAACGTGGTTTTTTAATTGCATCAAGACTTAATCTTCAGCACATTCAAATGGATAAAAATAATTAAAGGAGCTTGGTTTTCTGCAAATTGAAATCGAAAATATAAAAAAGTAAAAAGCATTGAATGAGTTATTAGCCTGCGTGCCAGCTGTTCCATACAAACTCGTACAATGCAGTTCACTAGTCTGTCATAGCCTTGTGTCGTCTGGACAGCTTAGGTTGCCATAGAAACTGAATTCTGTTTCAAGGAGCAGGGCGAATGCTAATTGTAGCCATTTGTTGTTCCTTCTGTCATTGCCTTAACTAGCACAGTAGCAGAAATGCCAGGGTTTCTGGGCAAACAGTATGGAATACCCCCCTTAAAGCATCACTGCTGAAGGCAACCGGCTGCTGCTCTGTGACACAGGAAGGGAAGAAAAGAGCAATCGACAGGTCTGACAGTGCCACTAGATGGGCACAAACACAGCTTGACTCGAGTTCTGACAACTGTTGATCAGTTACTTGGGGAAGCCGTAAGCTGTTTAAAATCTGTTGAAAGTGAACTGTTGATATGTGGATATTAATCTGACACCATTTCCCCAGTGATTCATCCTGTGTAAATTTTAACAACTGTTTATCTTCGTTTAAATACAGCATTGATGTGCCAGGGGTATAAGTGCAGACCTCATGAGCTTTGTCTTTTATTTTAATTTGGCTCTGCACTTACATGGCCTTGGGCAATATAACTTATTAGGTTAGTACTGACTGTTTAGCTATTCACAGCAGTGTTTAAATAATTGTCATCTCCACACATTTCAGAAAGGAGTGATGAAAAGTTTATGTTGGCAATTAAATAAACCAATAAATGAGACAAACTTTGAGCAAAGCATCTGTCTTTCGGTTGGTGTATGCAGCTTGCCAAAAATTATATAATGTCGCTGATTATTGTAGGGGGGGGGACCAGTGAAGAGGAAGCCTTTAAATCCAGGGAGGGCAATGTAGATTTATACTTCGTGAAAATTATTGTAACTTAAAATTTAGCATCCCCTATTCTGCATTTTAAGAACAAGTAACTTCCTTTCTGCTGTTTATGAATAATTCCAAGCACATGCACAGGGTTATTCTAATATTTAAGGGTCAAACAAAAGATTGTGTTATAGGCTTCTGGACAAAAATGATATAAAGAGTAGCACATACTATTCATTTTATAAATTTGTAGCTAGCATGGAAATGCAATATATTTATGCTCCTGTTGAATTGAATTCATATCCCTGTTGTATTTGGTATTTTAATTGACAGTAAAATATTATAATTTCCAATATATACTATCTTCGTAGAGCCAATGTGGTAGCTCTGTGGCACCTAAAAACAAAAATATGGCATGCGGTTTGCAAAAAATAAATGAAGCTTGTCCTTGGGCCCCAAATAATTTTGTTTCCAAGGAAACCTTTTCCTTTCATCAACTTATTCAACAGTAGTATCTCTTCAAATAGATGATATGCTTGCCCCTCTAGAGGCATCAGTGATAAATTGGCCCATTACCGCAGTTCTAGTATTATGAGGTATAGCATTATCAAAGATGAAACTGAGCGCTGCTTAAACACCATAATTTAGAGATGCATCTGTGTGTCAATAGTTATCCCACTAGTGTAAAAATCAACATTAAAAAAACATGTCTTTATTCTCCTGTGGAAAAATTAAGAGTGTTTTTTAAACCTAGAGTAAATGTATTTTACTCAATAATAACAACTCTGATTTCCATAGACAATCCTAAGTGGTCACTATTGGCAATTCTTAATTTTTGCTGATACATTTCTTTAGTTTTTAACAATAGCCTCTGCAGGTTCTGCATTTTAGTACCCTATTTGGCTAGTAGACTATTTTTCTGACTGGTCCTCTGATGATGAAGATAACCAGAGCTGCTCTTGGCACCACTACACTTTTAAATGAAGGGTACAAAGGCATTGCCCTCTACAGAGTGGTCCTATGACACTCTGCACTCACATCAGTTCCTCAGTTATCCAGGATTTCCCTTGTTAGCAACATTTAATATAGAAAGCCCCATTGGATCTGTCTTGCATGTGACACCTAAAGTAAGCCTTTTAGAATCTATATAAGTTATTTCCCAACATATCCCAAATTACAGCAGTATAATTTTTCATAAACTATTCATCATTAAAAGTAGTTCTGAACTACCACACTTATTACAATTAATGGTGAATCAGTGCCCGCTTATTCCTAACCTGTCCTTAATTTTAGTGCTTTTGAAGTGCTGATCACACGCGATATCCAAAGGTAAGCTGTTACATCTTGAGACAGTGGTTAGGAGCCTTCCTAATTGCCTTCTGACCACTAACCCACTGTTAGAACTCAACAATAGCTTCAGTGTTTGTTCTCCTTCACTGTCAGAATGAATTCTTCACTAACAGAGACACTGTGTGAAATAGAACATTTTTGGTAATAACGCCACTCTTTGGGTAGGAAAAAAAAATCCTACCTGTTCCCCTCGATCCAGCGGCATCCTCAGCGATCCCTGGCCAGTGTCTGCATCACATCCTCAGCTTAATCAATGTGACGCGTGATGCATCGCTATGCTGGGAAGCTTGGCGGGAAATTTAAAAGCATAAAACATTGATCATAGTAAAAAAAATTATAAAAAATAAATACAAAAGTTTATCTATAATTGTACCCTTGTTTGGATACATTTAAAAAAATATTTAATTTTTTTATTAAAATTATTAAATTCATTATTTTTATAATTATTATTTGTATTTATTATATTTAAATTTAAGATTTGTGTTTTAAACTTATACCCAGGAGTTATTCCTAAGAGTTACAGGCCTAAAATATTTAACAACAAATTTCCACGCAAAACAATGTACCGCTTTTGACATAAAAATACGGACATAATCAGACTGCCATTTTATTATGGAAAGGCCTAAATAAACTGTGTGAAGAGGACCAGGATATAGTCAACTGTGATTCTATGTATTAGGTGTACATTGTAGGTAATACTGTTTTGCAGATGCAAATATAAATGCTTGGGGAACTATATACCTGTGCATTAGATCCAAATTTGATTCTCCCACAGAAGACCTAAAGTTCAGTTAAGAATATTAAAATGATAGCACATTCTTTATTTTGGTACATTGTTACAAAAAAAATGGTCAAAATAAGGACCATCATTAAATAAAAAAAAGAAAAAAAAGGTAATGGGTAAATTTATTATACAAGAGCAAACCTGATGGACTGAATTGACATCTCCTTTAGAGTGATGAAATTGATATTGATTTATGACAAATGACAGCTAACATAGACAGCAACTCTTTATTGTTGTCGGATAACCATTTGCTGCCAATATTGGACTGCGGCAGACTGTTGGAATGGATTAGAGGACTCTGTTGGATTAGTGGCATCTGTGGATTGTGTCTTTGCAAGTGACACAAAATGGAAGTGAAGGCAGACAACTTGTACACTGTAAGAAGGCATATTTATCAAAACATTTCAGAGCCAGCAGCAAAGTCTTCATTTTACAATATGTGTTGATTGTGTTAGATTACATTCATTTACAGACTGACAAAAAGATTTACATGGCTAACAAAGTCTTGGCTTTTCCCTTTTTTTGAGCTCCTGGGAATGTCTTTTTGATATATAGCTTGGTTTACAAGCAGATTTCCAGGAATAATGTATCATGACCAGTGGTGCAGTTTTATTTATAGACAAAAAGAATATAGGTTGTTTATATGTGTTTAGAGTCATATCTGGTATATTGAACTTTGGGTGTCTTTGTTTTATGTAGTATTCTGGATAGGAAATATGCAATGTTTTTCCCCTAAGGACTTGGAGTGACTATTTTTTAATTAGAACTTTTCCATTTAACATTCTCTGATTGTGCTATTATTGGTAGTAAACATCGCAGCTTAACACACAACCATCAGGAAGCACTACATTTCAGCCTTGTCAGAAAACCAATTACTGTTTTATTATTTAGAGATAATTATACCATTGCATTTTTGCATGTCCAGAGTGCATCGACTGATAAATAGAGATGAATGATTAGGTTATTTGTGGAACAAAAGAGAGGCAAAGCAGAATACCTGCCATGTGTTCCTTAAAATATTTGTATCCTATCATACATTCCTGAACCATACTTAAAAATAAAAATATAAATATATATATATATATATATATATATATATATATA
>NC_092858.1:51086779-51114096 GCF_032062135.1 Pyxicephalus adspersus | reverse complement strand
ATATATATATATATATATATATATATATATATATAAATATATATATATATATAGTCCACATTATTGCTAGATATTGTGGCCTTGGAATTTGGGATGTGGCCTTGGAATTTGGGATGTGGCCTTGGATTGGCCTTTGCATTCTAAGTGTCTTGCTTTTGTTCCCTTTTTTCCACTCTGCTTTAATAGCAATATTATTTATTTAGAATTTACAAAAAAAGTTGTTCTTAATAAACATGCCAAAATTACTGAAAAGATGGAACTATTTCCAAACATGTAGACTGCAGAGTTTTACGTCACCAGAAATCCATAACTCTTCAGGATTAAAAAGCCTCCATAAAAAAAAGGTAGACATTGAGGGACCATGCTCCCAACCAAGGCTTCAGAAATGCAAGCTTAGTGGGATTATTGAAGTGGGTAAACCACACATGTAATCATAATACAAGTATCTGCGAGGATTACCCTTGATATCTCTCTATAGCTTTTAGTTAAGGTGAGGCAAAAGAAACAATGGTAAAACAAGCTATAGTTTAAAATATTATCATTGCCAGTTTAGGAATAAAGTTGTTTTGAGTACAAATGATGATTGAAGTGGTAATATGCAAATGAATCTACAAACAATAATCCACCCATAGGAATATAATACAGTAGACAACAACAGTCTTGTTACTTTCCCCAGATTTATGCTGACATTACACCTTACAATTTGATTATACAATCTCCTCATGTCCTCACCACTTTAAGCAGGAATGTCACTCATTATTATAACTGAACTGGCTCTGTGGCAAAAAAAGGACAGAAACCACGCAGTTAGACAGTAATGCATTCAGCCAATTCTATTGGTTTTATTCATCTACTTCCATGCCCTGATTTATTAAAACATTTATTGTCTTTATAAATTTATGAATATGTAGGCTTTGTTTCTGGAAAATTAAAATCCTTAATTGCTATACTAAAGGTGCGTACACACTTCCAATTTTTATCGTTCCAATCGAACGACGAACGATCGATTGGGCAAAAAATCGTTCGTAAAAAAGTAACCAATGACGCCGTCGAACGAGGAAAATTGTTGGAAACGAACGACCGGACCGGCGGATCGGATTGGGCGACGATCGTTGAACATCGTTCGTGTGTACGGTCGTTCGTTGATCGTCCATGTTCAGAGCATGCGTGATGAACGAACGTCCGTTCACTTTCCTGTCGTGCACATAGTTCCTCTATCGCTTAAACGATCGTATCTATTGTGTGTACAATATCTACGAACGATCGTGTCGTTACCTCTATGTGCAGGATCGGTGCTATACGATCGTTCATATATATCGTGCAGGAACGTTCGTCGTTCGTTTTCTGACGATAATAATTGGAAGTGTGTACGTAGCTTTAGTGTTCTCCTGGCTGAAGTACCTAGTAAGTGGTATCAGTGTAGTCTTCCCTTCCCCACAGGGTGGCACCCTTCCCCATCATACAGAGCGTTTTCCTCTCCTTCCAAAGCTTTCTCTGCCACTTTCCTTTTGTAATTGGCTGTTTGTTATTCTATTTTGGAATTTACCACTGGGTCTACTGGGCATGCTCCAAAAGAATTCAACAGAATCTTCCAGAGACAACTACCATTCAGGGAAACATTCTGGTTTATCTAGTTTACCCTTTCTTGGTTATGTATACTAAGCTTACTGAATTCAGTGACTCTATCCCACCTAGGATACTCTTGTTGTTTGAAACCAGCATTCAAAGGACTGAGACAGTGAAATCCTCCAGAAATAAAGGCCACAAATATGTTACATTGCTATAGAAAAATATATTAATATCCTAAAAAAAATTACCTCTCCATGCATTTAAAGGATTAGGATTACTTCTAGAGCAAGCCTGAAATTTGCACAGCTCTGTTTAAAAAATAATTAAAATAAGGCTTGTTTCCTTTAACTTACCCTTGCTTTCTCCATTTATCTTGCTTTTGAATATAAAAAGGTGCCCTCAACAGTCAGTTGGGATTGTGAAAGTTAAGTCATACTGACCTTAAGAGTTCTTGTAACTATCGTCCTCATAGTTATATTTTAGAGGCACAGGGTGGTCTGAAAATTATTCAGGCTTGGAAGCACTAGAAGGTGTCTGCATTATGATCCATTGGCTGGTTTGCTTTCATCATCCTCAGAACCATAGTTATGTCTGGGCAAGTACATTTGGACTACTGAAGAAAGTTATTACATAAATAAGTGTGGATGCACTGTTTATTTACCAATTATTTATTGGGAAAAAATATATATATTAAAGATTTTTTTGGAGTTAGGATACTTAGCTGCATCACACTGTAATTTCTTCTTGATTTCGGAATAAATAATCAGTAAAGAGCATGCAGATTTTTCGACTAATATGTTCTACTTAGATACAAGTATAGTTTATTTATTTATTTTTGTTAAGCTTACATTCTAGATGTGATTGAAGAGGGATTTAGATCATAAATTGAATACCAAAGCAACCCTTCAGTTAGAGTAGTACCACCTTAGAAGGTCCCGATCATGATTTTATATTATGGAAGGGTTTTAATTTCCCCAGCCATTAGAAAGATTTGAAACCACAGGAAAATTAGTACAGATTTGTAAGTTTTCAAATAGCTCCATATTATGCATATAAGGCAGACTTTATAGGTTGATGTTAAGTTTTAGCCCTTTTTTCACCAAGTTTTGGAAAATGAATGTTCATGCACAGAATACCAATTATTTCAATTGGCAGATATAAACAGTGGTACATTGAGCTGTATTCGTAATGATCACTAAAAAAAGATAACCGCATATGCTCAGTATATCTTAACAAAGGGCTGTTTATTATAAAATCATGTCTTACTAATTGCTATTTTAAATTAGTGGATTACATCAGTAGTGTAACTTATTTCAGAACAAGAGATTAACTGGCAGTTGTAATTCAATATATAAACCACAAGCATAAACTGTAAAATGTATTCATATGAGGTGTACATTAAAAAAGTGAAGGTTCCAGCAATTTTATAGGCGAGGTGATCAGTGATATTTCCTTGAATTGTTCTTTCTATCTGTACAAAATAGATACACAAAAGGCCTGGTGGGGGCTAGGTATTAACCAAGGTACATAATTCATACAGTGAAAAATATAGTGAGAATGTGAACATCAGGTATTGCAACTTGAGCGAGAGTAAGGAAGATATTGACACTATCCACAAGGAGTTTGTATGCTTTCACCCATGTTTTTGTGAATTCCTTCTGGTCCTTCTCATTTCCTCCCACATCTTAAAATCATGCAGTTAGTTTTCCTGGCTTTTTTTCAAAATTGCCCTTCAACTTTGTTAATGATATATGATTATGGTAGGGACGTTAGATTCTGGAGATTCTTGGAGGGAGAGTTAATAGCATGACTATTGACTTTGTAAAGCGCTGTGTAAAATGTCAGCACAATAGTAAGTAAAGTAAAATAAATAAGTCTTGCTTTCTTGCTTTTATATTGATAGCTTGGTACTTTCCAAACAAGAACAAGTAAAGAGATAGGAAATTCCAACACTGTCAATAGAAATAGTATTATGCATTTAGCATAAAAAATTTGTTTACATTTGGTGGGTGGTGAAGGATTAGTGAAGGGTGAACCCAAAACTTTTTGCCTTCTAAGAGTGGATTTCAATCAAGATAGAGTTTTGATTTTAGTTATATTCTATCAATGCTAAATATGAAACAGGAAGAAATGTATCCATGCATAAAAAACATTGCAGAGATTTTTTTATTAATCAAAGAAGAAAAATGTTTTTCAGTGGCTGCAAGGTTAGTACAAAATTTCTATCACATAACATGCATGGTAGGCTATATGGTGCTTATTAGTGGGAATATTAAAGCACCTATTCAGCTAACGTGCCTCATTTACCATACCCAGAAGCTGCTTTCTTTTTAATTTTGCCTGCATGCTGAGCTGTAAAGTTGTTCTTTAAAATCAATACACTTATCAGTTTCAAAGGTTATTTTTCTTGCATATGGTTTAGTTGGCATTAAAAAAAAAATATTTGGGAACATTTATAGTGATCTGATTTTTTTGACGATCTTTGTAAATGGTATTTAGCATTTGGCAACATCATGTTCAGCTAATCTTTAAATGTTCCTCTCTAGAGTCTAATTACAGCATGGGCAGAGCAGTAAAGTCTATATACACAAGAGATCTGGAGTTCTGTTAGTGTTTCATTATTTTTGATCCTGCTCATCAAAAACAGTGCTTTGCTTTTTTTTTTTGTAATAATAGTACTCCTGTGATCTCTTGAATATATGTTTGCATGCTTAATTTTAAAGAGGACCTACCAGTATGTCCTAAGTTACTGTTTTTTTCCTTTCTTTTTTTTTTCCGAAACCTTTAGTACAAAAGTGACTTCTACAGAAATGCAAAGAATAATGTTGTCTTTCTCTCTTTAAATGTATAGGACATAGCTGTTCAAATTTCTCAGTACACAAATCAACCTAAATATTAAAATTAGCTTACATGCATAAGATTAATTATCTTGTTACAGTGGTAATTGTCAAAGTACTGGAGGTATTAGGCAGCAAGTGAAAAATCAGTTTCACTTGAAGCTAATGTGTTGGAAACAGGAAAAATAGGCAAGTATAAAGATCTGGAGGTTTTTGACAAGGGTCAGACTATGATATTTATAGGGAGCGTTACATGGGATCCATCCGGAGTTGTCTTGCATCCTACGTCACCCGACCTAGGCGCGAGATAGGATGAAAAGAAAAATTACCGATTTCACTGTGCATGCTAGGCGATCGAGAATTAGGAGGCGGTACTGCACCCTTTTTTTATTTTTAAAGGGTGTTACACCTTAAAAAAAACAACAACAAAAATGTTTGCCTTACATAAAAGGGTTGTGTAAGTGAAAATTCTCAGTTTAGGTACGCTTTAAGTAAAATTATTTATTATTCACTAAAGGGTGCATGTTTAAATCCTGTTTTTGAGTAGAAAGTGGAAAGCTTTAACCCCTCTACCGCAGTGGATTTTCCAGGCAAAAATCGGTATTCCCGAGTCAAACTTAAGTAGCTTTTAACTTGGGAAAAAAAAAAAACATGCTCTGTCGCTGTCCCCCTGCGTCCTGGTCCCTGCAGGTCCTGGGGACACGTCCTGCTCCTCCGATCTCCAGCTGGCGAATGCAGTGACAGAGCCACAGGCTATCAAATTGAATGAAATACTAAACATGACACATTCCTCAAAAACATGTAGATTTTCTCATAAATGTGCTTTTTTTTTTCTTTAACACTTTTTATACAGCATCAAAATTTCCTTGAGAATCCTAATTAATTATTCTAAGACACGTGGGATATCAATTAATTATTATCTGGGAAGATGTAGGTTGAAATTGATGACACTTTATTTCATTGTTGCGGTAGCACAAAATGCTTTGTTTTGCATTGATGCTTGGAGTAGGGTTAAAGAGGGTAATTATAAGTTATCTGTTTTCACCATACCCCACTGCACCTGTGTATTGACAGGAAAAGAATTTAAATCAGGAAACCAGTGAAGCTGGACAATATGACATTAATTACTGCTGCCTTAAAATATTACCGCTACCTTTGGGCTTTTCCAGCATAATTAGCATGGAGCAAACATTTAATTCACATGCTAAATAGGAAGAACATACGCTTTCTCAACCCCTGGAGTGGTCAATGATCTAGCCTGGCATAGAGAAGAAAAATATCATTCTTTTTTTTCCATCTTGGCTTATATTTCCACTCTAAGTAAATCTGACTTAAAGTTTTAATAAGCATTGTAAAGCTTCACAGGCATTCTAGTGAGTGATTCTTGTTTGAACAACCTCATTTACAGACATCTTGTATTCTGTTCTGCAAATCCAGAGAGATTTAGACATTTATAATCCTTATTTTAGGACTGAAAAGCTTTAAAATGTGGAAAATGCTGGTGAGGGTGCAGTTGCTAATGTACATCTAAGCTCTTGAATTCCCTCTCTCTGAATCATTTCTATTTGTTTGTTGTAATAACTAATTTCATAGTCCTATTGCTTGTGGCCCTCCCTGTATATGCACTGGCCAGGCTATGAATTGAGGTGAGCAGTAACATTTTTAATTTATTATGGAAACTATAGACAATTGCACTATCCATTTTCCTGCTATCCTTATTTAAATGCTTCCTATTCTGTTCTGGTGTTCTCACCTATTTGATTGCCATTTATCCAGGTAATTTCTTGTAAGTGCAAATTACAAAGTGTGTGCAATATCTTTGGTAAATGTGCTTCATTTTACTGCTTGCTTGTATGCCATAAGAATGTGAAAAAGTAATTCTGAATGATAATGCTTTCTCTAATTCTGAATTTGGAACATCCGATTGCATTGTAATTGAATCTTGCGGGTTATGAGTCTAACCATATTTTTCCACAGGCAAAGTTTTTTAAAGTAATTATGCAAAGTCTTGTAAAATAGTCTCATTCTTACATCATTTCTCGGTGTCTAGACTGCAACAATGGTTATAAAACTTCCTTTACTTTTCCCATCCAGGACAAAACAGATTTGTTTAAAGAGGAACTAAACTCAAAAGTCACCCAAAACAAAAAAAAAAATACACTTACCTTCGATCCCGCAGAACAGTCAATTGATCCGGAGGTCTTTCCATCGGTTCCCACGTGGTTCCGGCATCTGTCATCACCGCCATCTTCTCTTCTTCTTCCTACGTTTCCCGACCCAGCACAAGACTGTGCATGCGTGAGATCTGCAATTTTTTCGCCTTTTGACGAAACGGATCCTTCTGCATATGCCTGAGATGCTCGGGCATGCGCAGAAGGAGAACCCAAAAACAAAAAGAATTTTACCTTTTGGTCTACTCTTTTATGTAAACTGAAAATTCTGAGTTTAGGTACGCTTTAATTGTTGGCCTCTTACATAAAGTTCACTGCCCTCAGTCCATTGTTTGGCCACTCAGGCACCCCGCCCTGTCGCATAGGAAAGAGTGTGACTCCTCTGTGCCATGTGCAAGGTCAAAATTGTGATTTGGAGTTTACATGGGAAGACTTTTCCTGAATCCTGAGGTGAAAAGAGTGATATGGGACTGAAAGGAACCTATGTCGCCTAACTGTAACTGCAAATGATTCCTCTAAAAACACAAAAATGAAGGCTAGAACCTTTCCAAAAAAAAAAAATCAATAATAACTTTAAAGTCATAGTGTGGTTTCATAATACTAAACACATTTAAGTAACTTTTTTTATATCAGATATTAATTAGGGGTGCAGCTACTTTGAAGTTGGACACATACCCCTACTACTATTTTTTTGTGAATGCATGATATTCTTTACATTATCCTGTTTCCCCGAAAATAATACAGTGTCTTAAATTGCTTTTTGCTCCAAAAAGTGCACTAGGGTCTATTTTTGGGGAATGTCTTAGTTTTTCATGAACAACAATAGAGCCTTATTTTTGAACACAAAATCAACATTTATTCAAATATAGTCATGTCGTCACATTCTGAAACATAATCATACCTCTCCAAATCCTGAATTTAATTTTGAATTTCTTGTGACTCGATTTCCTTTAAAACCTTTGGCCCCAATTTCTCATGTCTAGCAATAGCGCTTTCCTTAAATGAGCACCTCTTGTCCATGTAATATATATATATATATATATATATATATATATATATTTGTAGTTTATTTTCAAGGTAGGGCTTATATTTCAAGCTGCCTCAAAAATATGGAAAAATCATGCTAGGGCTTTTTTACGGGGTAGGTCTTTATTTCGAAGAAACGGAGTATGTTGATTGACAACTCATCCAAACAGTGAAGTGCATCATGGTCATTAATCATTTGCTGTAATGATTTAGACTTTGGTTTGTGTATGCTTGCAAAACTACTGAAGACCACAACTCCCAAAACTGACTGCCTTTACAACTCACAACTTGAAATCACTTGTGTTAAACTCCAGACATAACTAAAAGCTGCTAAAAAAAAACATTTAAAACACATTGAAAGGGACTTCTGCTATCTGAATATAAGCAGTGGTCCTACATGCTCCCTATAAAAGAAAGATAGAGCTGTGCAATAAGCAGTGACACCTTTGCTGTGTTTGTGCATAGCTCCGGATGTCAGATGTGAAACAGTGGGAGCTGTGTCAGACAACTAAAGAAAGACTGCTACACAAATTGCAGTGCACCCTAGAGCTAAAGTTATTTTACCTACAAACATTAGATTTCACCCGGACCCTTAATTTTTTCTTTTGCATGTGTACAGAATCCTAATAGGTGTATCTAAACATTCGCTTGTATCCTAAAGCTGTTGGAAAGTATGTGCACTTGAGAAGTTTTAAATCACACTGGGGAAAAAAGAGCTGTGGCCTGCAACTTAACTCTGCAATGCTGACTGTACACCAAGGGCTTGAAACCAGAAGTGTTCTTTTTTTTTTTTTTTTTTTTTAGCTCTACTGCCTTTAATTTAATGTAGTAATACATGTTCACAATTTTTTTATCAATTTTACAGAAGTCCTAGGTTCACAAATCAGCTGGAGCAAGTAAGGGGATAAGCCCAGTAAGGCCATCACTTTAGTATTGATATTATTGAGTAGCTTTAAAGTCATTTTATTAGTAAGATAAAAGGAATATTAAGCTTGTGTCAACAAAATCACCATCTCTGTGATGAATCTGTTTTCCTAATTTAGATCATGTGATCAGTCCCAGCACTGTATAAGGAGTACGACTGGGAATTGCAGTATTTGCCACAGAATTTTCTGGAGGTGTTATTTATACAAGTAGAGCACAGAATCCCCTCTGTACATAGAAGGTGTGTTTGATTCTATTAGGTTTAGAAAAGCATAATGGAATAAAAACTGTTTTGGAATGTATTTTGATTAATTGTTTTATAATAATGTTATTTTGAGATGTCCTATGATTACCTGGCCCACACAGGATGGGGTGTGTTTGCTGATCTACCCAGGATAGTATAAACCCCCGTGTGCATGTGTTCAAAAAATTTATTTGCTCTACACATTTTGTGTATCTCTGTGCAAGTCATACTGAGAGCAGTATTTTTAGGAATGTTATTCACAGTTACCTCTAAACGGATGAGTGGTAAATAGGTACATTTATTGTTTAAATTGCAACTACCACTATGCTTTCAGAACGTAATATTTTATGGTTTTTAAGTATATTTTCATGCATTTTAATTTGTGTACACAAAATAAAAAAGAATAGGGTCCAGTAGCACCTCTGGGCCAATGCAAAACACTGTTGTATGACCATAGCAAAAGAATTAACATTTTTTAGAAAAATAATTGGCAGACTACATTTGTTGTTATGAACTAGACTGCTGTCACTTCTAGATATATTTTGTAATAAAAACGACTTTGCTGTTTTTACATACTCAACATTGAACAGTATCATTCATTTTCCCATACCTTTACCATTTTTGACATAATTTTTCTCCAAGTGTACTGTAATAACTACTAATTAATTTTTACAATTGCTTTCCTGCCACAGTTATACATTTTTACTATTGCATTACCTGGAAAGTATAATAGAGGAGACCCGGCAGTGATTGGGGTGAAATTCACAAGTCATGGGAATGTTAGATTACTGTAAGCTTTTTTCCTTGACTTGAAGTAGCAATTCTTGAGAGAAAAAGAGGACACATAAACACATTAGAAGGAAAGACTTTAGTACTGCATTGGTTAATTCTGGAAAACCAGGTACATTGCAATGGTGAAATCTAAAATGCATATATAACAACAGCTTCTTTATAAAGAGCAACTCAAATTCTGTCTGTACTGCTAAATTTACTAAAAACTTTTATGTGTAACCATTTTTTTGTGTACTGGCCTATGATGATATTCTGTTTCATATGGGCAGCACGGTGGCTCAGTGGTTAACACTCTGGCCTTTGCAGTCCCAGGTTCGAATCTCAGACAGGACACTATCTGCATGGAGTTTGCAGGTTCTCCTAGTGCCTGCGTGGGTTTCCTCCCACAATCCAAAAACATGCAGTTAGGTTATTGGCTTTCCCCCTAAATTGTCCTTAGACTGTAATAATTTTATTTGACTATGGTAGGGACATTAGTTTGTAAGCTCCATTGAGGGACAGCTAGTGACATGACTATAGACTTTCTACAACACTGCGTAATGTGATGGCGCTATATAAATACTGTGTAAAATTATGAGTATAGGGTAAGCTGGATTTCAAGTGAGAAATTTATAAAATTTTGTTTATTGTATATCCAATGTTTTTTCCAACCATGTAAAAAAGTACACATTAAACATATTTGAACAGGAAGCCATTGAATCTTCAAAAAGGCCAGCAGAACGTAGGATGATTTACTAAACAAAACCACATAAAATAATTATAGTGTATTCACCTAATCTGTGCAGATTTGTCAACTAAAAATGTAACACTCCTGTATTTACTACCATTTTAAATCCTTAGCTTTACAATCTGTTTTTCTAGAAAATGTTCTATTGATTAGAACCTCTGACTTTAGCAATTTGTTTTCAAAAATCACCATATTATTTGAGTTTAATCAGAGAAAAAAGTCCACAATTAGCATTGTTTTTAGATGAGCTGCCCACCCCTGTCCTTGGTGGCTTAAGTGTCGCAGTGGATGACCCCAACCATCCTTCCTCAGCCAAACTGCTCTCCAATACCTCCTCCTTTAGACCTACACAGAACAAGCCCCACACACATTGCTGGACATGCATTAGACCTGCTCTATTCCAAACTCTGCAACCTCAACAACCCATCATTTCCCCTTTCTGACCACAACCTCCTCACCTTTAGCTAATTCTTGCCTCCCTTTGTCTCTTCTCAGACCAGGTCAATGGCAGAAAGATATCCGTCACCTCAACCACAACCTATTCTCAAACTGCCTTATGTTCCTATCCCCCACCCTAAAAATCGCATCCCCCGACCAAGCTACCACTCAGTTTACCCACATTGTATCTTTGCCTCTAGATAATGTCGCCCCTGCCACCTTCCGCTACCCCCGACCTATCCAAGTCACACCAGATGCCTACTAAAACCTATTCTTACAGCAGAGAGCAGGTGGAGCAAATCTGGCCTCAGTGTTGGCTTAATGGGCTACTTAGCCTGGCTACAACACCCTATCACTGCACTCCCTGTTGCCAAACAAAATTATTTCTCTGCTGTGATATCCTCTCAAGTTTCCAACCCACACAGCCTCTTTTCAACAATCTCTTAAACCCCTACACCTTGTCTATAAAAGACTCACCGACTATCTGAACACCAACTCTCCCTTTGACACTCTCCAGTCTGGCCTTCGAGCTACCTATTCCACCAAAACAGCCCTTACTAAAGTGGCCAATGCCCTCATCAGAGCAAAGTCACAAGGCACTTTTCTCTCCTACATATACATCTTTCCTCTGCTTTTGGACTCTGTTGATCACCTCTTCTAATCCAAATCATAAACTTCATTGGTATCACTGACACTGCTGTCTCTTGGTTTGCTTCCTACCTAATTTACCTCTCCTTTCAAGTTCATTTTAATGGTTGCTCCTCTTCTCCTGCTCTCCTCTCTGTTGATGTTCCCCAAGGGTCAGTCCTTGGACCGGTGTCTATTTTCTCTGTACACGTCCCCACACAATAGTCTCCTATCCTCCTTTGGTTTACAGTACCATCTGTATGCTGATGCAACTCAAATCTATTTGTTCACCCCTGACGGTCTCCCTCAGTCCTAGATAATGTTTCATGCCGTCTGTCAATCATCTCATCATGGACAGGTTACTGAAGCTCAGTCCAGGTAAAACAGATGCTGGAAGCTGTAACCCCAAGTCACACTCGGGGTAGGTAAACCTATTGAAACAAAAAAGCGCTTACCTGATCCGCCGGCGTCCTCTATCATCCTTTGCGTCTTCTTTCTTCCTCTGGCTGGCGTTCTCTGCACCGGTGAGTCACCAAGGAGTTCCCTGTGATAGCGGTGCGAAATTCATATCTATTGTATTGCATTCAATGCAAAATACCTGTATTGAATGCAATACAGTGGATTTATATGTGTAAAAGCAGTACATTGTTTATCATGAACATATTTTTTACAGTATAATAAAATAGTATAAGTATATATATTTTTTTTTAAATATAAAAAATGTATTATATTTAATTTATTTAATGCATTATTTTGACATGATTTTGTGTTTCAAAAGGCATATTGCAATCATTGCATGGACTATGCATGCTGCATCATATCAAAGTGTGCTTTATGAGAATGTGGGGCCATCTGTCCAAAAGCTGATGTTGAACCAGAAATCAAACAAGTATATTAGCAAGTTTACCAAAGCATGATTCAAATCATCTAACCAAGAAATTAATCCTAAAATCTATTTTATTCCCCTTTTTTTTCCAGCAGGGTGGGGGTTGTGGATGAAATGAGCAATTCTTTACCCTGTAAGAATTTTGCAAGGAAAAGTGGTCAAAAATTTCACTAAGTGTATGTCAGGCTTTTTTTGCAATCCAGTTTTTGTGAACGTTTGCAAACAAAAACTACTGCTTCATGGGCACAGTTTCTGAAGTCAAAAGTGTGGTTACTTTATGCACAGTAAACCATATGTGTTTTTTTAGATCACCTTTATCTTTAGAAATGCAAAAAAATGCTATTTGGTGAATCTCCCAGCGAAGCATTGTAGTATCATTTGCTGTTAATGTTATGTGAATAAAGGGCAGGATTCACATTGCCCATCTTCACATTTGTGATTCAGGAAAAGTACAGCTAAGTAACAACCTAGCATCATGACTGACTACCATAAATAAATGTGGCATATTGTATATTTCTACATCTCTTCTGAGCTTCCATCTACTTCCCAAGTGTCTAATCCAATCCTGAAATCATTATAGTGTATGTATGTATTTTTTTTTCTTTGGTATATTGGACTTTCTTTATAATTGCAGTGAAATATAGCTGCGGCATAGATCACACTCTGTTTACTGCAGCTGTAATTGCTCAGAAAAATATCTTGACAGCTAAATTGTTTGCTTAGTTGAACAGTTACAAATGGACTAATTGTTACCTGTAATAAGCAAATAATAGAGATAATTTTAGTCTTTACACCTGTTTTTCTCTTGCTGGTTACAAAAACATACCAATACAGTATGATCTTTTTGATGTTTTTTTCTACTATGATTTTTGAATGTTTTCTTCCTCAAGCCATTATTTGGGAAATAAATTACAAAGCTACACCATGGTTCACTTTTTACATGTTCACACAGCCATGGTCCGGAGTAATATATTTAAAAATATATGATTTAATGGACTCCAAACCCCAGATGTAATATAAAAGCCCTGGTAAAATAAAAATACATATTCACACAGCGGGTGGTGTAATTCTTTATAGTAGGTTAGATTTCAACTAAACTTTTACATATGTTCAGTTCAGTCACCCACTTGCTTTGTTAGTGCTATCCCCAATGGATTTCCCTCCTGTAGTTCTTGGATGTAGCTCCTGCTGTTTCACTGCAAGCCATTGCTTTTCCCGAGGTATAATGTAGAAGGTGTAAAACTTAGGAATCCAGCAGCAAGAATTACTTTACAATAATGTAATGAGTAAAATAGATGGACAAAGTTTGAAAATTATCACAGGATCTTTAGGAGTTGTAAGAATGACATGTTTATATAATCAGTGAATTAGATTAACAAAGCTAAAAACACATCACAGCCTGTGATGTTATGAATTGTAAGTTGTTAGCAAACGATTTACAGGATTTTTAGAAAGTCACAGGCCTACTACCATTGCTTGCGTTTACACAATATCAGTCAGTCTATATCAGTAGGCATACCTTCATTCTGTGCACACAGAGGTTGACAACTTTTTAGCCTTACCAATGCATTCAGATGATTGACTAGCCCAGTAGTAGTTCTACAGATGTTGTCAGATTTAGGTGAACCTCAGAGCACTACTTGTGTATTCTGCTGGACTTGTGTAAGCTGCTTAAGGTCACCGCATACAAAAAATAAATTGTATGCTATTTGATTTGCACCAGTATTCATTTATTTTGTGCCGAATTGTATGTATGTAAGTGTTGTGTTAAAAAGGATCCACTTTTTTTTTTTTTTTTTTTGCAAATCCTCCGTTATCCTTAGTGATCGTCAGTACTAACAGACCTGCTCTATTGTCATGTACAGAAACTGATAATAACTTTAGAGTATAGAAACCTAGGGAATTGTTTACAAGTAATGTTGTAAGTTCATTGGCTTTAGTCTGTAAATTCTTGTACAAATGTGTTTTTGGAATAGCAGATAAGCGCATTGAAGAAATGACTGGCATGGTAAATTCCCAGTTTTTAGGTAATGTTTTCTGGAACTAGTGAATCTCATCATTCTATATCAGTATTTCAAGATTGTAAAATGCTGCATATGCTATTGTTTTGTAAAATTCCCCCCAAAAAGAAAAAAGCTTATCATTTCAAATAAAGTATATCTTTAAATTAAGGCCAACGAGGCTATTGTGTCTTGCTTAGAATGTGAATTATTGGCCATGTTCATGCAGCATATGCATATTTATATAACAAACATGCATCTTTGGTGGATGAATACTTGAAAAGCAAACACTTCATTAATGTACACATGCATATTTGTAAATTTTACTTATAAAGCTTCATTATAGTAAAATAGAAAACTTTGCATATTAGGCACATTTGTTTATCAGCAGCTAACCACATCAAATGAGCTCACTTGGCTTCTTAGGCTGACCCACAGATGGAGAGAAAATCAACTTTTCCAACAATCACATTAAATATTTTAGTGGGAAATAAGCTTCAGAACAGAAACTGGTTTTCCATTTCAAATATTTAAAGGCACTTCATACAGTGCATCGATTTTCACAGTCGTTTAATAGATTAGAAAGTAGTTGTAAACAGTGAAACCCCAATTAGCTGTTCCCTAAGATTTTCTTTTGTAGCATTTTGCTTTAGTTTTTGCACTCTATTTTGTACATATTTATGTTGCTGCTGTGTGTGTGAAATGGCAGGCAAGAAATAATTCAGGGTACATATATGTATACTTTTTTTCGGGTGCAAATTTTGGAGAGCTTTATATCTTTATTTATTTGATGCCTTGTCTCATTGTATGTAGTTTTTTAAACCAATAACTTGTTTGCAATTTTTTTTTTCCCTGTGGGGCACACATGCCTAAAAGACAGACTCATTGATAATAATTGTTAAACAATAAACCCAGCCTTGTCATCCAGCAATGGTAAATTATTTTACTTACAGGATATCCTGGTAAGAAAGCCTACAATAGTCACTCCACAACTCCAGTCCTCAAGGTCTACATACAGGACAGATTTTAGTATACATGGCGACATTTTCTGACTATTTACTGCTGTATAAATAAAAATGGTAAATGTGTTAATTTGAATGTGTTGCAAAGGACAGGCATTATTGACGATTATTTGAAGTGAGGTATGATACCGAACATTCTGAAAAATAGATTGAGAGTTGATATTCTTTAATACTGTATTGTAATATCTGTTTACTGCAATCGTGTTGCTTTGCTTTACTGCCTTCTGCAAGGACTTTATTAATAAGCCCATATCATTTCCAGTGGCATTTCTGATGTATCAGTACAATATTTGTATATTGATAGAAAAATCAAGCTAGAATTTTGTTGCTTAGCATAGGCAGATTCTACCTAAGGCTGAATTGTTTTAAAATCATATTAACTTTATTTAATTTGACTTTCTTTGCAGTTTTACTGTTTTGTTTTAGGATGTGTTAAACAGTAAATTAGCTTGACAAAATTAAATGGTACTTTATCCCCATAGGACAAACCGGCATACTGTTTTTCATACTGAATAATATTTCCAAAGTTTGCTATGAAACAATTTAACATGAATATGAATTGCTTTGGATTTATCTGCAACCTGTCAATAAAAATATAACTTGCGTGTGCTTTCTGGCATTGTTGGCAGCAGAATATAAACTCCACAGCCCATATTTTAGCACATATGATTCCTTATAGATGTCTATAGATAAAATACCTGTATTAGGTATTTTGTTTTTCAAGTTTATGCAGAAACAGTTATGTACTATCCAAATACTAATTTAAATCAAAGTTCTGATACACCCTAGATAACTTACCGAATGGGACTAAAGCACATTTTACATGTACTCATTTTACATATGAGGTATTCAGAAATTTAAATAAAGAAATTTTAGGAAGTCAGGAATCTCCATTTTCTAGATCTCTTTGTAATAACAGAGTGATTCCTAATTTCCCCATTTTTTGTTGCCAACAAAATCCGGTTTTGCAATATACTCAGCTACTTTTGAGAATTAATGTATTTTAATGTTTGGGCTTTAAAGTAACACAGGGAGCGTTTTGTTAGAGTTCTTGCTCTCAAATAATAGGTAAATAACTATAGTATCCAAGGCTTTTTAAACAATCCCCCACCCCCCCCATGACTATATAATTTTATTTTGCTCCCATGTATAATTAAAGTATCTTATGTTTATATACAATGCATCTGCTTTAGTCCAGAACATCCAGTCGACTTGTTACTTCAGATTTTGAATCTGCATTTCAAAAGAATATCTGGTTGCTATGGACAATATACCTCTTGGACGCTAATATCGAGCACACAATTTCGTTCAAACTTTAACCAACCAAATCTAATGCTGCAAAACCTGTCATCCTCCTAAGAAGAGCTGAGCTTTATTTCTTGTTTCCCCCTGCCTGTTTTAAAACAAATTAATGCAAGACAGGTGACAAGTTTTAGTATAAAGAATTATGAGTATAGTCATGTAAATATCGTGCATGTATACATTATAATAATGTTACATTTAATTTCTTAGGGAATAGTGAGTGAGCCACACACATTATTGGTATAATCACTTCAATAATTTTCCTAAAACTTTCAAGACTTTAATTTGATGTAGTAATTTGTTCCAGTAACAGGCAAAATAGAATAGAAATAGCATATGCAAGAAAAAGCAGTAAAAGTGTTAGAAAAATGACGAGCGCTGTCAAAGAACAGAATAGTTTGTTACTATAAACTTTACTCTGTAGCAGAGCTCCTATCTCTGTTCCTATTTAGTTTCTGAGACTAGTTAAAAGTTGAATCCCCCATCTGGCCTTTGTCGTTACTCAGAACACCACCACACCCCAGAGAACACAATAGTGACATTGATGTTGTCAGGATGGAACCACAGTGGCCATGATATGCCACATGCCTGGAAGAGTGGAACATGATTAATGGTGAAAGCCTTTAATTGCTTCTTCTGATGGTTATGTATTTTTTTAGGTTCATCTGTGTCTAGTCAATTTATGAACAATAAACCATTTACATGTTTGTAACAAGTAATTTAAACAGCCATCACTAACAACCCTCTCTAGCTGCTTTTAATGTGAAGTTGTTTATTCTCAAAAATCCAAAAAAAAAAAACACTCAAATCCAATGTCAGTTGATTTATAACAGCTTAGAAGCTTCTTTACATTAGACAGCTGGCAGGCTACTAAGGTCTGCACTATTAGAAAAATCACATAGTTCCTATGTCTTCACACTGCTTGCATAATATATTTCTTTTTTGCTGACTTCTAGTAGTAAATTTTTAACTTTTTTTTATTTATTTTGTGTTATTTTATTTGTTTGTTATATGAGTTGTTTCTTTGATCATCATCCCTTTTATCTTTTATACATTTTTTTGATTCATCTTTTATAATAAACCTTGCTGAGATAAATATAGGATGTGGCACAAGAAAAGTCTAAGGACAGAGCACAAATGTGGAAGCCTTTGTAAAGGGGCTGTATTAGCTGAGAAGCTCTGCCTGTTCTGTTGCATATCTACAGTTAGACAAGCTTCTGTAGCATTATTTACTGAAAATTATGCACAGCCCTTTGATGATGTCAAGGACTTCTTTGAGGTAAATAAGTTGATTACCACTACTGTAAACATTTTTGTGTGCAGTATCTGGTCATGGATTCACTTTCAATACCTTTTTCTCTGTGTTGCATTGTTCATCCCACCTTCAGGCCTATGTCACATTTGTGATTGTTTGCTAGTGACAACCTTCCAATGATAGGCTTGGTTTACAGTGCAAATACATACAGTATTGTCCTTCTTTGAAAGGATGTGTCACTCCATTACTGAAAGTACGTCAGTGTTTTCTCTGAACTTTTTAGTAATATTGTCCCTATCAAGTTGTCACCAGCAATATGATCACTGGTGTGACACAGATCCAACAGCAGGATGATGGCTGCAGCACGTTTGCAGGTGTTTTTAGTGTGTGTATTGATTTGAGTGTTAGCATTACATGTTAAAATTAATGCATTTAGGTATTCATTAATACATCATTCATCTGATTTCTTTAATTAGAACTAATGTAGTGTAAATACATCAATATGATATGACTATTGCAATATCCTATTCAGCTGCATGTGAGGTGGCAAAGGGAGGGGGGTTAGCTAGGTGTGCTGCATGCAAATGTGCTGCCTGTAAGACAACTAAGCAGAACTGAGAGATAACCTTATCACTGTGACTACTTTTAAATTGTCTGCAAGCTGGAGGTAAGGAAAAAATATCACCATGTTTTTTCAAGTATACCTGTATCAGAAAATGTGATCTCATATACTGAAGTATTGTGAATAGTAGTGCTGTAAAAATATCTAAACTAAAGAGACAGAACTACAAATACTTAGCAGGTGAAACGGCTCAGATGTATGTATTTCATATATGTATTTAGCTATATGCCTTGGGGTCAGTTTTAAAGACTATACATCAGAAAATTACTAGAACAAAACCTTTGTGACAAACTCGAGATGTCCTTGTCCAGACAGCCTTCTGTAGAAGGACTTTATTACTTCCTGGTTGGGATTGCTTCTACATGATGGAATTTCTTTGGAATATGGGTTGATAAGTCAGTACATGTTTTAGTGATTTGTATAGTGGTGAGAATTCCTATATATGTGCTAAATACAGTCTGTTTCATTCATATGGTCCTATTCCTCCTAAAAAGGATACATATAAAATAATAAGAACACTCTTTTTATTACTTGTGTTAATTTGAATAGACAAACATATACCCATTCTTACTTTCAAGAAATCACATTTTTATCCTATTTAATACAATGAACAAGAAATAAAGGCACAATGTATAATCAAAAATTTGTCATAGAATACCTACTTTTCAGCTTTGCTGAATTGCAGCAACCAATATAGATGAAATAGGACCGGTGTACCTTCGGTTCTGCTCTGTTCTAAATAGATAGATCACTTTCCTATTAGGCATTTGTCAAGTTGTTGTTCAGGTCCTATAGTATAGTATAAAACTAGTTCCACAACAAAAATGCACTTTAAGTTTAGTATTAAATTGCTGGTCCCTGTATGCTTTCTCCATCTGAAGAATAAATGTACACTAATGGCCCAGAGTAATTTTTACTTTTCTAATATAGGCGTCTGTTCAGTGATAACTTTGTATTAAAACTCTGTCCCCAAAAGTCAACGTACCACTGAAGACACATTTTAAACCAGAAATATGCCAACTGCACTGTTTGACATTATTGTATTTTCTAGTACTAATATATTTGGAATATTTTTAACAGAAATGCTCAATAGAAATATTAGAGTTAGAAAGTAGGCTCCAATTATCAATGTGTATTTGTATGGGCGTGAACCTAGTTTTTAGTCCTGAATATTCCCTTATTTATTCATGGAAAATGCATTTATATCAGCTGTTTATATACAGGTTTGTTTATGACTTGTTTATGACAGTGACTTGTCCTATGGTTTATAACATACTGAATGTTGACCTGTGCACGCAGCACTAGTTGTGTATAGAAGAACTGTTATTTGTACAGAAATCTCTCCACACTACATCTATATTACCTCAAAATGTGGAGATCATTATTAAATACCCAAACATGTTATCTTTCAGTCACAAATTAAACTGTGTAAGCAAAGGCCAGGTTTGCTTGTTCCGAATGTTAAACTGAAAGGAGCCAAATATACATTTTTCTTCCCAGTAATGGAGTTTAAAAAGAAGAATATTTCTATGTGTGACAGGAAGACATATCACCAAATAAACATGAGAAAATGAAATGTATACTTCATAAAGCAGGCATTGTATTTGTATTTTTTAATTTTATTTTTATAATTTATTTTATAAATCAGGATCATAGTTATATATTTGCACATAAATAACCTGAATGTAATTTGGAGAATATGTAGAATATATGGCATGTAATGTATGTTTCACCATTATTGTGTGTTTTTATCTTTGGTTTTTACCGACATATCTTTACAGTAGCGATTTCTCATTTTTAACCATGAAAACAACATTCTGTTTGATAAAGTAGGTGATATAGGTCAGCCTCTGCAATCCATTAGCACGCTATTGATTTTAGAATTGTGCTACATTGTTCCCAGTGGAGTCGTAGAGAGGCAGACATAGTCATTTGTCTCAAAACTTGTACCAAAATCAACTCTTTGTTGAGTCCCTTTCTGTTTTAGGGCATTAAATGTTATTATGTGCATGAATCACTCCAACCTGCAGCTTATTGGCAAAAAGAATTCTCATAAACCCACAGCAATTTAGGATTTAAATGTTCTGATTACACATAATGATAATAAATTATGGACCTATATGAATTGTATGTTAAAAGTTTACATTTTTTTTTTAGGTTTTGCTTTAAAACAGTGGAATTGTTGTATTATTTCTTCAAGTGTTCGACTCTTACCTGAAATAAAAGGGATTGGAGGTCTCTAAGAAGTGGTTTATTTAGTACTTTACCATATTACAGCTATCTACAGCTCTTCTCATGAAAGCAAATGGACACCAAGGATACACAGGGCCAACAGTAGGATGTATTTTTACTGGACTGACCCGAGTTTTCAGTGAGTCAGTAATTATTTTTAGTTCTATAATTGTCTGTTATAGAGCTGCTCATGATGCAGTGCAGGTTTAATCATTATGAGTATATACATGAATAAATCTGAACAGGAACTTAAGGTAAGCAATTGATTTTACTTGGTCATAGGAGAAGTATAGGGTCTGCCACCCTATAAAGATTTTGGTTGACTGATAGGCTGATATTTTTGGCTTTAATATTTTGAGTTTATGATCTGGAGCAAGTATGTAGTATGGTAAGTATGTAAACTACGGTTGAGGGAAGGTGTGTTTTAAAGTGAGTCATAAATCATGGATTGCAAACAATACAATAACAAAATTTAGTTTAAAAAAATCCCAAGAAGAAACAAAATTTTTATGTTAATCTAGGGTGATGCTGCGGTGACCATTAAGATTGTTTGTGTTTCGCAATTTTGTAATGGTTGTAAATCAGTTGAAGACCGGGCGAGAGAGCAGGATGTCCTTCAACATCAAAAATCCTAGGGAATGTTAAAGAAGTAAGCAAATTGTTTCAATTTAACAGGCACCTGACTATTAGGGTAATTTCAGAACATTTTACCAACAGATTTTAACATGAAGCAACTGAGGGCAAAATTTGTTCTCTTTATTTTGACAGTTGAACAAAAGCATCAGTGTTTGTTAATTCGGAGTTCTTGAACCACTTTATTCACTGTATCTGGCACCATGCAACTTCCTGAACTGGTGTCAAGAATAGGATAGTTGTGTTTGAAGCAAGGGAGAGTATTTTGAGAGGGATAATTGGCAGTGTGTGTTTTTTTTTTCTTAAAAACAATCACTGTATTCTTTGCACAAACCTAAAATGTTTAAAAATCCTTCTTTTGCATATAAGTTAGAAAAACAGTCTTCTACGTAAGTACTACTTTTCTGACACATTACAAATCCGTGTTTAGAGTACAGACATTTATTTGATCTTTGTTTTACTGGAGCTTTTCATAATTTAGTCATTATTATTAGACCTTATCTGTTATTGATGTGCAGGAAAAGTAAACTAAGAGCATATCTCACCATTTATATCATCATGATCATTTACTGTAAACATAATTAGAACATCCTAGCTTGCTAGCTTGCATGGGCAGATAATGGCAGCAGATTGCCACGTTTTATATTTCATTTAAAAGAACTGTACTAATTAGGTAAAAAGTAAGAAATTACAGTCCTGAATGTAATACCATGAAGATGCCTGTTAAATGTCCCCTTTTATAAAGGCAAGTAATCCTCTTTTATAAACTTAATAATGAGCAAAGTAAGAGAGATTGCTTTTTTGTGAAGCTTGCAATCACTCTCTTTAGTTTATCATAAAACAATATGTACAGCGATGTATAGCAATAGGTTATATATACCAGTTAGTGGAAGCGATCTTTCAACATTTCCTTGTCATCTACTGACAGTTGAACAAGGAGTTGTTTGTGTGATGAAGATGAGATGGGAACACAGAGAGAGAAAGGTAGAAAGCAATGATAGCAACAAACTTTTACTGCATATGTGAGTATTACTTAAGTATTACATTAAAATATAGTTTTTACTGAAATGATGGGAAGTGGATTAGAAGAGATAGGTAAACATAGGAATAAAAAGTAGTTTGCGTTTTAAGTAGCTGTTTTAGTTTTTATTTAGAGGTGGTAAGACAATGCTAACATCAGCTAACTTCCAGCTTCTTTTTAACTAAGTTTAATTCCTAGTAATGGACTATAAGGATGATTGGGAAATATGTTTCTCGTTTAAATAGAGCATGAGCTGCTTATAACGGGGTATTATGGGGAAGATTCGAGAATCAGTAGTGAACAAATCTGCAAGGGTTCTTGCTGTTTGTTACTTATTGTTACTTAACTGAGTCTTATCCAAAAATATCTAAAAAAAAAAAAATATATAAAGCCCAACCCTTATAGAAGTTATTGTAAATCCAATTACCCTCAAGCTGTGTATCCACTGGACCTCTTTTTTTTCTCTAGGAAATAATTTGCTTTCTTACTCAATGCTCACTAGAATATTGCACATGTTGCATGTTTTCTGCATAGACAGTATATGGAAAAATTAGAAACAACTGTCAACAAGCACAATGGTAACCCCTTCACATGATGCTTAAAAGACAGTAACTGAAGTTTTTTTGGCACCAGTTCTGCTTTTCTTTATCTAGAAATAACATTAGCAAGCAAGTGCTAAGTGTGGCACTATGACATGGATGTAGCAGAGGAAAGTTCAGGCAATTAAAATTAATAGGTGTCAGTATTCATGACACCTCAAGATCCAGCCTTCACATTGGCAAAAGAAGATATTTTTAGGACACCATTTCCTGATAAATATGCATACTGGAAACATTTCAGAGCCTAATTCAAAATGATTTAGGCTATCTTTATTATATTGAACACCTATACATAACTGACATTGTACACCTGAGTGACAGTAATCACTTCTCTTATCTTCACATGTAATAGGAATAAGTGTGGCTTTATCATTTGGTTCCTTTGAAATACTAATTGTTTTTAATCCATATTGGATATTTTTAGGGTTGTGATTGGAAAATGATGCTTTGGCATCACCCTGCACACTTGTATGTAATGTATCACCCATTTTAATTATATCTGTTTTCAGACCACAATCAAATTGTCAGTAGAGGGTTAAGAAGGGGTTTGATAGACAAAGCAGTGGTCTTCTGTTATGGTTGCTGAAGGGCACTACTTAAGCATTTCACCCTAGTCTAGGGCATAACCATTTTATTTTTTTGTCACCATCACTTCTATGAACAACAATGGGCAAATCATGAAAACCACTGGAAAAGGGAACAAGGTGAACATTTAACACGGCTGTACTAAGTAGTGTGGGAAATTATGTACAGTAGAAGGTAACTAAAAGCAAACTTGCCTTTAAAGGGAGCCTAGTACCTAATTTTGTTTCAAAGATTTTATTTGTTTTTCAGTTTTGTGGGGTATAACAGAAACAAGAAAAGGAGAGAGGGGATTTACACATATATATTTTGATGTTATTCAGAACCCTAGTACGTAATTTTATAAAATCAATAACACCTTTTGTCTTTTTTACTGTGTCATAATTTTTAATTGGTTTTCATTTAATGATCAGGAATTACCTGGAGAATTTCCTTACTCTTGGTTTGTTTCCTTACTGATTTGATTTGTTTTGTCCTGCTTTGTAGGACCTTAATGTTTGAAAACAAAAAAATGCAAATACCCAATCTCTCATTTAAATTACCATTTTATGGAGCAACTGGGTTTCTGTGTTAAAGTGGTGCATTTATGTGCTGCATTCTGCAATTTGTCCTTGTAGATCTTGCTAACTTTTTAATTTAGTATATGTTGATGCAGTCATGTGTATATAATACATTTAATGGGTTTCTATTGACCAGAGTAGCTCAGAAGTTGAGTCATTGTATTGTGTATTGTTTTCTTAATGATTGCTTTAGTAGTTTCCTAATGTGTGATTATGTTCAGGTCTTTGCTTGGCAAGGCCTTAAAAGTGACAGCTCATGAAATAATTGTTCTCCCAGCACCTTGATTTATGGGTTCATTGTTTTTTTTTTTGTTTCCCTAGTAACCAGCACACAAATCTTTCATACTTATTTTCTAAGCATTCACTATATTCTGTACTGAAGCACATCAATTAAAGTACCACAATGGAGCATATTCAGACAGCATCACTAAATTGTAAGAGTTTACTCTTATTTCTCAACTTTAAAGCCCTTTTCTCCCATTTTATGAAACTAAAATGCAGGAAAATAATATAAACAACGATCAAACACATCAACAGACCACAAGGTAAATGGATCATAAAATTAAATTGTTGCTTCAAAAGATATACTTCAGCATTTCTTGCAAGATGCATCATTTTAAATAGAGTGTTTCTTTCAGCAGGTTTCTGCTCATGACTACTTTCCCGTCAATGATATAATAATGGGGCTATCTCTTCAGAACAAAATTGTGCTTCTATGGTATAAATCAGGCCCACCTAAAGGATAAAAGTTGCATGCCAAAAGAAATCTTAAAAATTAATAAAAAAGCAGTGCACTTTATTAGGATTTTATATTCAGAGCCAGTAAAATATGCAGAGAATTGAAAAAAACTTGTATAGAATATGTATAGAGTTATTATGATTATTGTTGAATAAATCAAGTTTTATGCTGTCATTGTTGGGTCATTTTATGTAGCGCTCAACCAAGAAAAATCTATCGGAGAACTGCTGGCTACTAAATTGTTTTCATAATTTTGGGATACTTGCCATAAACCAGTGATGGGTTGTTAGAATGGCAAGTTTTTTTAAATGCAGTGTTTTTTCTTTTTCCGATTCTATTTGTTTTTTATCTCTCACAATGTGTCTTAGGACTTGCTATGATGAGTTAATTCCCTAGCACAGATAGTTTCCCTTCTACCACATCATAGACCTCTCCTTTTTTTGATATGTATATTTCCTGTCTCTGCTGGCCTGGAACCTTCATCTCATTTTGTAATATTTTATGTAGCTTTTGGGGGAGGAGTTAGAGGAACTAAACTCAAAAGTCCCCCAAAACAAAAAAAAATGCCCTTACCTTTAAACCAGCAGGGCAGTCGATCCAGGCATCTGTCTTTGTGCTGGCGCCGCCATCTTCGCCTCTTCTTTCTGATTCTTCTTTCTACGACCCAGGAGCAAGATTGGGTGACAAAGATGGGGAAAAAACTTGCCGATCTCACTGCGCACGCAAGATGCTCGGGCATGCGCAGAAGGAGCACCCAAGAGCCTCCCGGGATCCATGACGTAGGTATCCAGGGAGGCTTTGCGTTTCCATTCATTTATTCAGGTGATCGCGAATTAGGGGGGCGTTTTGTACTTAAAAAAAACAAACAGAATTTTTACCTTACATAAAAGGGTTGTCCACCCTATACATGAAAAACTTTAACCCTATATCTGCTATGTTGTTTCTAGGTAGGTGGTTAATGAAGCCAGTAATCTTTCTGCATAGCATAGCACCATGAAGCAGCCTTAGAAGGGAGGAAATTTATGTCACATTCTATTGCATATTTCAAAAATAAAAGGAATATTCCTTGTTTCAGACAGTGAGCAGAGCCATACAAATAATTTCCTTATGCCGCATGGGTCACATGCACAATCACTTCCAAACAGCATACAGCTTCAGGGGCTTGGACTAAACAAGACAGTATAACCTTACATGTTATGTTGAGATAGAACTAAAGGAATCAAACAACCCTTCAAACACAGTAATTCCACAATCCTGTATATTACCAGCATTTTCAACCTGAAGTTTGATGAATAGTTGTTAGAAATTACAGACTTACAGAGAATTGTAGAGTCTGGCTTTAACTATTTTATGAGCAAGCAACAAACTAAAAAGGCTACCAGTGTGTATTTCTTTTCCCTGGTTGGTACACTAATAATATTAATTATGTAACAAAAATTTGGAGACAAAGTGAATTATATATATGCTGGTTTAGGCATTGTTCTGTTTATCGTACAAAGATTTTCAAAGGTTGCCAAGTATTTATTGATTCCCTCCTGTTTATGTTTTTGTAGTGTTGTTCTTCATAGTTGAGCGCTTTATTGTTGAACACAATATATATCCATTTTTCCTTCTTTTTTGATGAAGTTTCTTTTTAGCAGTTACATGGCCTATTTCATACTTGACCCACTGGCAACATCTTTGTTACTTTTAAATAATGCCATTTTATCCAAAGTTTGGCCATGTGTTAATATAAAACATGGGCAATGATTTAACAGTGTTTAATAGTTAGACCTGATTTTCTCAGACATGAGTCAAGTGACTTTTTTTTTAGCAAGACTTTGCTAAAACACCAATTTTTTTTGACCATTTTTAACAGGCCATTTTTGTTAACATGTACATAAACACTTCTACTGTTTTTCGAGTGGAAGTGTTCGATAATTTTAGAGTGAGCAAATGTGGGTTGCATTTTCTTGCAACTGGAAATTGTAGCTCATTTAATATGTAAAGTTTGTGAAATGTCTTTATTATGTATTGGCCTATTAGAAAGAATGGAAATTTTAAACAAGCGTTTATAGAAAGCTTTTTATAACCTGTTAAAGTAACAAGCAAAAAGCTGTTTTCCCAGTGTATTCGTAACATCGTGTGCCGATTATGTGTTTTTGATGCATGATCACATGCTTTACTTGCATTAGTGAACATTTCAGATAACAGTAACAATTATCTTTTTTATTGCACTTAAAGGAAATCTCTGCTTTGCAGTATGAATTATTGGTTAGTAGTTTTAAAGACTTATCCTTCTTGTATAGACCCTAAGAGTTCTCTCTTCAGGAACTGGTGGAGAGAACTCCCAATGCCTCTGGTGCAAATTAATTTAAATTTTTTATTTTATTTTTTATATATTCCTATTGAAACCACTACCCTGTTTCCCCGATTATAAGGCACTCTCTTATATTTTTTGAAATGCCAAAATATGCCCTGGGTCTTATTTTCAGGGGATGTCTTATTTTTCCATGAAGAAGACTACAGT
>NC_092858.1:51039842-51086010 GCF_032062135.1 Pyxicephalus adspersus | reverse complement strand
AGTTTGGCTCAGGAATAGACATGCCCTGCAGCCAGCATCAGAGACACACACGCTGCAGCCAGCATAAAGGACACACACGCAGGATCAGATACCCGGAGCTGTCTTATAAACAGGTGAGTGTCTTATTTTAATTATTTTTTTAAAAATCGGGTGGCTTACCTAATGGGGATGTCCTAAAATCGGGGAAACACGGTATCAAAATCTTTTTTTGCCTGTCCATTGCAAAATCTATGAAGAATATAACAGTGTATGAATGGCTCTCCAATACAGTAGAGGCCAGCGGACATGCATTTAAGCATACTGCTATGCACATATGTTGAAGTGTGTTAGAAATATGCTTCATTCCTAACAGGTTGTACACTCATTCATAAAGAATATACTGTCTCAAAGCTATGTACAATAACACAATTAATGATTATTGCAAAGCCCTACAACCCTATAATCTGAGGAGGTTAAACAAATGACACTGGAAATTAGGATAAAAAGCAGATAGTATGTGGTGATTGGAATTTATATATATATAAAATAGATGAACTACATGAAGATTCATAAAAAGGTATGAAGTGACCATTGATTTTTGAAAACCTCAAAGGCTGACCGTCAATCCCACCCATGTCACTACTGCTGAATGTAGCTTAAAGTTGGCACTCATTTTTTGTGGATTTTGCAAGGTTTTTATAATTGCATGCTGCTTATTTATTTAACCCCCCCCCCCCCTTCCTAGCTTTTTATACTTAATGATTAATGTTTTCTGTGCTGATATATCTGGGGAAAAAAATACAACATGTTCTGTAATAATTCATTGCAGCCCAGAGGCTTAAACAGGACCCTGGGAGACTATTTGTTTTAATTTTTTATTTGGTTTTCCAACAGCGTTAATGCATTTAAAATTCATGAAAAATAATTCACCCTTACAGGACAGGACGGCTTCCAGCAAAGGAGAGAAAAAAGGATAAATATCCAAACTGACTTTCCTAGATGATTTCTGATTCAAAGTGAGTCAGTAAATACAAATTTAGCACGTGACACTTCTGATTTAAATATATTTTCTTAGTTCCCCTGTTATGTACATGGCGAAGAAGTAGATATATGTAATTAGAGAAAAATTCCTGTTAATAATTGCCAGGGATTCATTTGTTCATCCCGGTTTTGTTTACCTTATCAACCAAGAAGCAGTCAAATTATTATTTTTTTTTATCTGGTAATTTTGTTAGAGGTGTATTGGGTAGTGCTCAATTACTATGCAAATATACTAATACTAATTTATGTCTCATTTATCCCTAGCAAACTATCACTTCTAATGTATGCGCAAACAAGGCAGGCATAGCAAATTGTCATGAATGTAGTTTTGCTGCATTTAGATCATTTGTTAAAACATTAACAAAGTAACTGAAGCATGTTCTGTAGAAATGGGTGTCTCAAAAATCTTCTAAATTGTTGTGACTTGGAAACATCTAATAAAGTTTATTATATATTTACATCCCCTAGCCATACTGTACAAATTAAAATCCCTCAGATAAGGGCAGCATATGTTTTCCAGTACATTTCCTGCACAGTGAAGCACATTCTTGTAAAGGTATTTTAAATTTATTGGTACAATGATGCATGGTAATGTGATTGGAGCAATGAGCCTTTATTATGGTATATTTTAGTGATGTTTTTAATTTATTACAATTGAGTAAAACAAACATTAGCCTAAACGTTATCAGTAGATGAAACTATTTTTTTGTCAATATTTTTTTGCTATTTGCGTCCCCCATTGGGAAGATTTATGTTATCTCTTTGTCTTGGTAACCATTGAGAGTGAGACAGAAAGGAAATCCAAACTAAGAAGAGAATTCACATAACTTTAAAAATTGTTCTCTAGTTTACTGGTCACTGTTCCTTCCCTGGTCTCTAAAAATAACTTAACAGGAGGTTTATATTTTCCCACAGTTTATCCCGAAAAAAAAAAAAAACTATAGATAGATGCCCTCTTATTGCTGTTGTCAAGTTTTTGATTTATGTCAGTGGTTTGTATCACTTGCTGCTTTTAGTTATTATCCAGTGAGACTCTAGTGGGCTGATTTCTACATATAGAAATATGTATTCGTTGCTGAATCTCACAAACCATGCTATATTTGTATAACAATTAGAAAAATCAGGTGTCTAGACCACCAGTTTTTGGTTATGCTATTTATTTTCCCTTGTTTATAAACATTCAGTTTATTCTTTTTTACTGATTAAAGTAGGATTTCTGTGTGTGTGTGTGTTCCTATAAAAAAGAGAATTAATACAATACAAGCACATACAGAAGAGAACAAATTAACAAAACGGGAACTTAAGTACAAATGTGTATATCACAATATCAACAAGGTTTGCAAAGGATATTTACTATACAATCAAAGAAAAGCACCAATCGGGCCTTAAAATGTTGATATTCGTGGGAAAAAGTGTTGCACCTCCTCTAAAATAAGTTTCCAGTTCATCTACCTTGAAACTACACAATTATATCCGTCTCAAGTTTCCCTGAGAAAGACATAATGGCTAAATGCCTCGGGTAAAAAAAGACTAACAGATTATACATGCATGATTTCAAGTTACTATATTTCTCTATGGACTAAATAATATCAAACCACTTGTCGATAGAAGTATATGTATAGCATGGCATCCCGCTCACCTCACAGAATCTGTTGAGGTTGACAACAAAGTCTACTTGTATTTCATATTGTAAATGCTACTTGTATTGTGTCAGAGATTGATTCTGTTTGAAATACCTATTTTAATATAATGAGCCCCAAAAAAACCCTGCTGTATGCTTGTCTTTCCACTTTTTTCTGCATAACTTTAAGAAAAATATAACCAAACCCCCACCCCCCTCCTACTTCACATTGTTCATATTCTTGGATTATTGTAATCAAGTGAAATGGAACTTTGAATTTAGAAAACAGCGTGGTGTGTATCCAAGAAAAAAAAGAAAGCAAACTTTAATAGAAAAGTGCAGTGAGTATAGTTGGTGAGAATATGGCAAGCTCTGGCATACTAGACGCCCTGTATTGTTTTTAATTTACATTAAGAAACCTAAAGCAGGTGTTGTTTTGCTGGGGGCCTACCAGGGTTCCTGGATGTGGACATCACCCAATTTAGTCCCTGAGTGTTTGCCAATGGCTAATTCAGATCTTCAGCCCCCAGCCTGTAATGAACTATATTTACTTTATTGCGTCTTAAACAACCTAAAAAATGTTTTCATAATCTCAAAATCCAAGCAATTTCACAAATGTTTTCCATAACGTTGTAGTGTATTGTGTCGAGTGACACAGCGAACGCGAATAAAGAAAATAAATGCCTTGCCATAAACAGAACTTAATATTTGTGATTCTTTATCACCTATGAGAACTAATTTTTCCAGAAATTATTTTAAAATAACCTGTATGAAATATTAAAACTTTGCACTTACATGTTTCTTTGACTAGGCCACATTGTGTAACTTCGCATTTCCAGCATCAAACATTCTTACTCCAGGGCTTCGTTTTTCCTCAAGAACAAATTAAAAAAATATCCTGTTGAGCTTTCTTAGGGCATTCAATTGGTTTATTCTGTTTTTGAAACTGACTGTCAGACTGTTTTCTTCAAGCATTGACAGATTTCCCTTCTAACCACTTCTCCACTAACCCTTCGCTGGTATCCCGCTGCTGCATTTCCAGGCTTTTTTTTTTTTTTTTTTGAGAGGAAGGATTGCACTTTCACCAGCTGTGCTTATAAGGTGTCAGTTTGTTTAGTGCTCCCCTGTGTATTTTATCCACTACCTGTAAAGACAAATACCAGGATTCAGAAAGAAAAGGTACAATATATTTAGAAGTGAGTACTTTATTAAAGTTGTATCTTCAAATTGCTTTCATGGGACCATTTCATAAAGTCTTTTGCCCCTTTTTTCTTTGACTTTATTTAATGTTTCATTTAACCCTTCCAGAGACAAAGCAGTCCGCTCGGAATTTGTGGAAGCAAAATAACATGAGACAACCTAGCTCCACTCGTTTTATATAGGATGCCATTTTAACCTTTAGTTTTGTTTATTTATTACTATATGTAACATCCATACAAAACATACAACTATATATATGTATGTTTCATCTGTCATGGAAAGGCCTGTTTGTTAAGGATACAATAGATTTCGGTTCTAGGGTAATGAGATTCATAGATAAATATCACTCCCTAATGATGCAAAAAGCTAGTGGATGTTTCCTTCATTCAACTACTGAAAACGCATAAAATACAAATGTTTTGAGTTTTTATAGGAGTAAGGATTTGTATTTCTGCCTATTCAGAAGTGAAATTTACACTGCCATGTCAGACAATAAAACCAAATTAAAGACATGGCTCTACTGTAGCAGATTAATGAGATTATTCCTTCTATGTTCACTGTAGCTGATCTATATTATTTTTAGTGCTTCTCCTTGGTCTTTTAGACAGCATAGAAAATTGGGACTAGGTCACATTTAGGAATACCTAGGTTGGCTGTAAAATTAAATGTGATGATTTTAAAAGTGACAGAATCAGTTTTGGAGTGCTTTTATTCTTAGGAGGGGTTACAACTTTCATTGTTAGCCTCCAGATACAAGAGTGCAGAATTGTTACATGACCATTTGATTGTTCTTTTTATGTAGTCATGTTAATGAAAGCCTTGCTTGAGCAGACCTAGTGTTGCTGTGTTCAAACTCCCATTCCTGTGCTGTCAAATGCATTAGCTCTTCACAATGCAGCTCTATATCACCTAAGAACCAAACTTAACTGTTCTTGTTTCTTGTGTTGCAAGAATAATTCTTTATTATCCAGCTTTTTAGTTAGCAGAAAATGTAATAGACTATATTATATATTAAAAAACAAGGGATTACATTAAAAATAAAAACATTTTACTTTTTTCCTGCTGGCTGAAAGAAAATTTGATATAGCAAGTTTGACATATGGCACCCAGGAGGTTAAGTGACTGAAAGTGCATTTAGAAAGACAGGAGGGCTTTCCAATTCACATCTGAAATTTTGCCAAAATCTTGACATTTTTATATTCATTGTGACATGAAGTTTGTAAGTGTCAATGACAAAAGAACCTTCAGTTCTGAAGTATAGGAACTGGATAAGAAGGGACATCACAGGCAAGGAATATCAAACACTCTGGCTTTTTGCTATGAAAAAAGGTAAACTGCAAAAGGCTGCCTTGTCAATTGTAAAAGGCATTGTGAAGATATAGTACATTGATTCAAACTTGTTTTAACTAAATAACATAACACAATTTTGTACCTTTGGGAAGAGGAGATTTTGTCAAACAAGAGAAAGAATGCATAAGATTAGATTCTGTATGTAATATACGAAAGCATTTACTGTATACGTAGCTCAAAATAAGGTTTTGATTTGAATTTATTCAAACATTGCTTTTTGACTGATACATATAAATTGGTCTAGATATGATGCCTAAAACCTGCCTGTAAGAAACAATTCATAATTTCCTTTGGGCAGCAGTATTGTCAATCATTTGGCCAGGCTGGAAAATTATGTTCGTGTTATTTTCTTCTTATTTGTCAATACTTTTAAGTCCAGTTCTTGAGTTTACAGCTTGGTCAAAATTTAAATCAGTTCTGCAGCAGGGATGTAGTTTTTGGGGATTAGCTTGTGTTTAAAGCATGTCTGTCTTTCAAAGTGTCTGGCGAAACACCTAAGTACTGGGCAAGGTAAGGTGCAAATTGGTTTATCATGCTAGAAAATGCGTTTCTACAGTTTGCACTGGGAGCTTCTAAAATGCAAGTTAGACTTCTGTATACCTTTTCCTGGGTGGAGTCTTTAATGTTAAAGTATTTTATTAAATGTGTGTGTTTGTGTAACTAAACTTTTTTTTAATAACAATTATTCCACAATATCAGGATGATTCCCACAGCTGCAATCATGACATGAGCACAGCCATGAGACTCCTCCTGACAGTGAGGGATTCCCGGGCACTAGGGGTTAAATGAGGATAAGGTTCTCCATTCACCTCTAGTGCTTTGTGATTGGCTGAGGTATTCAGTTTCTCAGCCATTCAGCACTAGATTTGAATGGGGAGACTTGACAGAGCAATCAGCGGAGCTCTGTTATGCTGACTGTTATGCTGACAGCTCCGCTCCCCTGATTGCTCCTGCAGCCCCAGAGGAACTGTGACAGGTGTTCCGTATCTATAATGCATACTACAGATCCTCTAGGGCTGCGGGAGCAATCAGTGGAGCGGAGCTGTCCACATAGCGGAGCTCTGCTGATTGCTCTGCTCCCTGATTGGCTGAGGAAAGGGAAATCCTGATGATGCTTGAGCTGTGATCAGGGTTTCCTATTTCTCGGCCAATCACAGAGCACTAGAGATGAATGAGGACAATCTCCCCATTCAAGTGTAGTGCTGAATGGCTGAGAAACGGAAAACCTCAGCCAATCACAGAGCACTTGAGGTGAATGGAGAGGCTTGTCCTCATTTAACCCCTAGTGCCCAGGGATCCCTCACTGTCAGGAGGATTCCCAGGGCTGTGCTCATGTCATGCTTTCAGCTGTGGGAATCATCCTGTCATTGGGATAACCTGTAAAAAAAAAAAAAAGATTAGTTACAAAAATACACACTTTTACGAAAATACTTTTCATTAAAGCCTCGTCTTTTTTTTTACACGTATTTTAACCCTTTCATGGAATGAGTAAAGGGTTTTATGTACCCCTGTACTCAGTCCCTGAAGGGGTTCAAAGTAAACCTTTTATAAACACTTATGTAAAATTGCAGCAATTCGCTGTAAAATGCGTCATAGACGCGACCCAGCCTTAGGTATCCTATTCAGGTATTACCAGTGCTGACGGAATATTATTATAAACATGGTAATACAAAATACAGCCACATACACATTTTGGGCTTTGTCCCAGATAGTAGTGAACTGCATATGGCAATATCAACGTATAATTTTTACTGATTTTCATAATGGCACATCCTGCTGTTTGCTGAACCGAAATACCAAATGCATTAACAATAGATGGTAATAATAAGTAATCTATGTGTGTTTTTAAATTTTGCACATATAAGCCTAATATAAAGCCAAAAAGCTAAAGATTTGTTATAATTAAAAGGCTCATCTTGAATATATATATTAAAAACTGAAAGTGAACTTTCAGAGATATTGGGATATTAGATTTACCCTTTACCAAACCTGACAATTTTGGTTCAACTGGGTCAAAGGGAATCCCTATATCCTACACATAGTAAAAACACATTACTCTAGTGTGTAGGTTTTACCATTTTGCCGATGTGACTGTACTGAAGCCACAAAGCTGAATGATTCTCGTAAATTCAGTACCATGCTTTTCTATTTTTTAATAAGGACAACCGTTAAAATAGAACAGAACCCTAGGGTGAGGTGATTTGATAAAGCATTGCCCTCTATGAGCGCACTGTTCTCTAGTTTATAGCTGAAATTTGGGCATTAAAATCATTAAATGTACTTTTGTGATTAAACAAATTTTGATAGCCTCCTGTGATCCCCTTCACAGCGGCTATTTCTTGGTGTGCTACATCCACTGGTAATTACAGGTTCTGGCAGACTATAACAGTCAGTATTGGAAACCCACAGTGTATTAAGGGAAATCTAGGGCCTGGCTGTTCTACCTAGCTGGAGTGTATGGCTTATAAGAATGGCAAAGCAGAACTCACTTGTACACAAAAGGTTTTTAACTATGTATTTAATTGCAAGACAAACTGAATAAAAAGGGTTCTTGTTGTTCTCTTTAGGATATTCTGTTTATTTTTAAATATCTAAAGCAAAACTGTTACAAGAAGACATTGAATGCAAGTGCTATGACAATCTGCTTCAAAGACTCATAAATCTAACTGAGACGAAGTTCTGGGAGGATGCATGAAAGTTTGAACATCTTTGTGTTTGTCACACTGCACCAGCCGTTTTCTTTGACATGATTAAAAAATGTATAGCTATTGATCTACAGAGATCATATTAGTATGCCAGAGACATTCAAATATCAAGAAGAGCTAAATACCTGGAAAATTGATAAGAGTAAGCAAGTACATGTCTAGACTAAGAAATATACAATTGGGTTTTACACATTTCAACACTACCATCCAGGCCTGATTTTGATATAATTTTCAAAAAAGATTGGTCATTTTTTTTTTATATCAACACACTGGTCATTATATTATTAGTAATAATAAATCACTCCAACTACAATATCATCTATAGGTATATTCCTTTTTTCATGTAACACCAAAACTATCAGAATTTTAATAAGGGCCATCGAAATCTACAATCAGCTACTTCTTATAGTTTTTTGCAATTTTAATTCCTAATGGAATGGGTTTTCATTTCATATATCCAGATTGCCATAATGATTTGGTCAAATTGTTACTAATGTAGCCCAGGAGTGTGAATTTTCTATCAACATCTTATTAAAATGCTAATTTAGTCGCATTTGTTATATTCAGTTTAAAGGCAAATTATGCTACCCCTTCAAAATAACTGATCAGGGCAAGTTGTGTTGCTGAAAATAATCATTTGAAAAGGACTTTGGGTATAATAGGCAGATGTGCTGTAACTGTCCTTGGATGCATTCTTTTGCATGGTCAGCTGACTGTTGAAATTTTTTCAATATTAGCATTATATATACTTTCAAATGTCTGGGGAGATTGCCAAAGCAGTCAATTTTCAGCTTTTACTGGAAAGTGGAGGTGTGGTACAATGATGTACTTCTAAAAGATGTAATCAGTGTTTTCATTGCTTCCACTTACTGTAATATTCTGTGTTGCAATCCTTATATATTGCAGTTCAGAAGAGTGGATCTGCAGTGTGCATGTCTAGATTTGACACATTTTCAGATAACTTATATTGAATGATCATTCATCAGTAAAAAGTACAGGTTGTAAAAGTAAAGGCGTTCCAAATGTCCCTTTTGATCATAAGCTGGCCATAGACAGATGTGTAGGCACAATTCAACTGTTTAAGGATTTTTTTTGTCTTTCCTGTGATCTTTCAAGCTTCAGTGTGCATACCTATGTCTATAGAGGAGTGAGGTGGGGGCCAAAATATTTTTTACTGAATATCTTTAATGTTCTGTCAGCCCAGTTGTTTTAGGTGAAGTATGAAAGTTGGCTTAGTCAACTTTCATACTTCAACTTTCATACTTAGTGTTGCAACCCTGAATTCTAAACCAGTTTGTTAACAAGGATATACATTTTAACTTTGTGTTTTTATATCTTATGGTATTCTTTTATAAAAAAAAAACTTTTAAATTGCACACATATGTATCATATAGGAGGGTAATTGGTAATTCTATAGTACTTCGGACTGAAATTGGTATTTACATATTGGAAACTTTCATTTTTCTTAAATTGGTATTAATTGTATTTTCCTTTGAAGCCTTATATTGTCTTATCCCCAAATGTCTCCAGTTTTCTTCTGTATTGCATGGACCTGTAATTTTACTATGATCAATGGTTAACAACTTTTTAGGGAATTAAATCCAATAGGACAAATTTGTGAACATCTTTTACCAGAGCTATGATTTATTTTACTAGTGTTTATTACATGTAATAATATTGATTGTATTTCCCAGTAACATAGAGGTAAAACAACTGCATTAATGTTTAGTAGTGACTACCTCAATAGTGTGTCACACATTCTAATTTGCTTTGGGAGATGATAGGGAGAATGATTGCTTGCGGCGGTGTCCAGTACAGAAAAGGCTTATGCAATCCACTTTCCCATATAAATAGGAGGCATTGCAAGGAATCATATATTCCAAATTTGAGTGCTTCTTACGCGTAAAGTTGCTATAGCATTTGGAAAACAAAATCCATATTCATCTCCAAAATATGCTCTAAAAATATTATAACTATCGGTTTCTTATCATAAAGCTGTTATCCCTACACAAGCAAGACAAAGTCCTAAATTTGTAATTCAATTATAGGTTAATGAAGCATTGTAAGCACTATTTATAACTGCATTTTTAAAAAGTCACAAGCCAATTATGCAAAATGTCTATATAACTTTCTTCACCTACCAATGTAAATAGATTTAACCTTTATATTAATTACTTGTTCATGTAGAGTACTGCTTTCAATAATGCAGCATTTCCTGTAATAGCTTTATTTTTCAAAGACATGACTTTTTCCAAATTTACACCACTTTAATGGAAAAAAATTAACTCCTTGATGTGCTTATGTCTTGTTATAAGCGAAATACACTTTTATTCTTTTATAATTAAAAATAAAAAAAAATTAAATAATCATTTAAAATCAGTAAATGTGTTTAGACATCCCCCCACCCGTATGATTTATATTGTTAATATGTAAAAGAGCAAAGGAAAACAGCCAATTTCCTCAGGATTGTATGCAATTAGTTAATAAAAATGGTCACTACAGAATATCTCTTAATCTATCTCTTAATAATAATAATGAAAAAAAATCTGCCCAATGCTTACACCTCCAATGTTAAAACAACTTGGTAGCACCTCAAGCTGAAGGAATAAATGTTAACAGTAATGATGATTTTTACTGGTGTTCCATGCAGACCTATAGACCAACAAATTGTTTGGGGACATAACCATCAAGTCAACAAACAGTTTGTGTATTCATCATCACATCAGAAAATGCATCATCTGGGCATTGCAATTCAGAGTTATGAATCTTGAAAGTGATGCTTCAAACTAATGCATGATGCTAATTATCCAGGTCCGAGGGCCAGGTTTTCTAATCTCACATTTTTTAAGCATATGTTTATCTGCCCTTCATCATCATGATTAAATAATGTGGGGGGTAGATCCCAGAGTGAGCGAGTTTGCGGTTACTGATAAAGTGTATATAAATTTTGACGTTTAAACACACTCTTTGTTCTGTTGTCTTGATGAAGAAATCCATGGTTTCCAGCATACAGTATGCCAGACATATGCAGGTATGAAATGTCTGTATGACACATCAGTAAAAGAGCATATTTAGAATCATATTATCTGACATTTGTTGCTTCTGAAAATTTTGTTCATAGTCATACTTTATTCATAGTTATACATGCACAGTTGCAACATGTCTGGTTCTAGGTACAAGAAGGTAAATTCCTTTTGTAATAGGTGCTTCTAACTCACATTCTAAGAATTGGGGGTCTCCTGAAGTGCCCCATCAGGGTGCTGACACCAGCAGCCTGGAATCATACCCTCTACACCAAAGTCTAGGAATTTTATGTAATTCCGCTCTGACTCTGTCAGTTTTATTTTATTCTGCTACATTAGTTATTCTGATATATATCGGAAATCCTCACCCCACTCATGCGTGGCTTCTTGGCCCAATGTACTCACTTGGTTGTGGACCTATTAGCATCTAGGCTCAACAACAGACTAGACAAGTTTATCAGTTTATAAAAGTCCTTTCATTTTTTCCACATGGTTCATAAATGACCTGATGCTCTTAAAGTTGAACTCTGAGACAAACAAATATCATATAAATATTAATAATAGCATATATGTAGCCTTTCTTGTGTTTTGGTGTCTTTTTTTTTTTGCATTTCTTCCAAGTCTATGCAATAGTCTGGTGTGAACATTTGTCTCTGTCAAGGAACTACACATAATTAGGCCCAGTCCTTCTGCTCTTTCTACTAGAAAGGTGGCAAGTCTGCACCCCATTTTTTTTCTTGCAGTCATTTTTTATTGGGTAGAACTGTCCCTCCCACAGCTCTGTTCTCTGCATAGGCTATTTGCAGCACTGTGATGGTTGATACTGTTACTTTTACAAGGTAATATTTGGGTGGTTTTGTACATCATACCTTCTGTGACTATGGAGGAGAATATTTGAGTTTTTGTGGTAGGATTTCAGCTTTAAAAATGCACATAAGACTTTACTATGTTGTTCTGCCTGTTGTGGCTTTGTCCTTGAAAGATGAACGGAACATAAGTCAGTAAGAATTCATCTTTTAATATGTTCAGGCTTACAGTATCTGGTATTTTTTGTCGCTTTCTGTAGCTTAGTAAGAGTAATATACTCTTTTAATGCAGAGCAATTACGTCAGTATTGTCAAATCTAACAAATCTGGTCTGAAATACACACATTTTATGATACTTTGTTACTGTACTTTTATGAATTTTTATATTTTCCTGTAACCAGAAGGTATAGACGCTGTTAAAAAAAATTGTCAAGTTTGTCCAAGATTGTGTGTAAAATACTCATCCATCACTGTGAGCCCCTGGTCAGAAAATGACAATGCAGTAAATATCTTCAGCAACCACCTTTTAATGTACAAGCTGCTTTCAGTAGGATTCTTCAGCACTCACATAAACCACACTGGCATGAGTGACTGCCTGTGCTCCAAAGTCATTACTATTGAGATGATAGGACATCTTTCAGCAGATAACTGAAAAACTTTAAATGTCATACTAAGTTTTTGAAGCCATGCCCAATCCCCCAGTTCAAGGTTGCCTCTATATTTTGATTTTACCTGAATTTAAAAGTCTGTATATCTTCAGTGTACTTCCCATTATGAAACTGGGTTTGTGAATTCTGTCAAAGAACTGATATATTTACATATCTGCTAGAAACATGTGCATTAAAAGTATAGTTGCCTTCACATAAAATAAGACTGGTTTCTTGTTATAACATATAGGAATTATGTACATTGTATTCAATGTATGTGGTATTATCCTAAAATGTCAAATTTTAACATGCACAGCAACTGTTTAGCTGATGATGTGTTAAAAGGCCTAGAAATTACATATCAGTGCATGTCATGTAAATTGCTGTCAATCTCTTGCTTACACCTTATAGTTTTTTACTTTTCTGTTTGTCCTGCTGATATCTAGAACCATGGACAAATTTTAGAGTTTATGTTCCCAGATGCATAGAAGGCTGTGGCTTTGGTTTCATGAGCTGCAAACCACACTGCAGGTCAGCACGTTTGCATTTGCAGAGGCAGTGAGTTGAAACCCGGAAGTTGGCAGGGACCTTCACATAAACTAAAGAGTAACTTACTCTTGCTTTGTAAGTAATGTAGGACAGTGGTCCCCAACCCCCGGGATTGGTCTTTGGCTGGTGAGTTGGGGGCCGCAGTTATTGGGGGCTGTAATTATTTTAGCTGACATGCAGGTACTTTATATCCCTCAATGTCCTTAAGGAATATATCTGCTCAATCTTGCCTTTACCCAATAGCAGCAGGAACATTTTCAAAAAGTATTATTTTTATCCAAACTGTTAAATAGCCAAACTTATATTTATACCAAATCCATATATATATAGATATATTTCACCAAATCTTTTCTCTTAAATACTTATATTGATGTTTTTCTATTCCATCAAATGACTAATTACTTGTTTTTTTCCCAAATATAACTTCCTTTTGAACAGAGATTTGTAAATTTGTAACAGGTTTCCATAAACACTGCCAGCTAAAGGATTCCATTTAAATTGTCATATTTCTTTTGTAGCTGGCCATAATGGTATGCAGTTGACTATTCTACACAATACATAAGGGATTTTTTTTTGTGTGCTTCAGAAGAGTAGAAAAGAAGGAAATTGTTTTCTGTAAGGAATGTTATACCACCGCTTCATTTCCCATCAGCAGAGTGAAAACAAAGTTTGATGTTTTATGCCATGGGTCTTGTTTTTGCTTGCACAAAGTCTTAAAAGTTAATGAAAAATCTCATTCTTTTATAGTGGAGATTTGTTCTCTCTTGCATTTATTCTCCAGTATATTTTACTATAAATATGTTACCGGATAGATAAATCATGAAATGTATTAACTGTGCAAATCAATGAGAGTGCAATCTTCTTGAAAAGTTTTTTAAGCAACCACAGGAAACATGCATTACTTTAAAGGCAGACATTAGATGGTGATGTAATAAATCCATTATAAGGCAGTAAATATATCCTTCTAATTCATCCTTAATGATTTATTTGATTTTATAAGGCAGGATGGTGAAAAAAAATATATCATTCCTCCAGGGTTAGGTATCTTGTTCATTTATGCATATGCAATCTCTTGAAGTAACCATACTGTTCAAAGTGAATTGTACACATAGTGTAAACCTACAGAATATTGTGTGTGATTACTCTGTAAATGACTGAAAAGCTGTGTATACAGTTTCTTTTTAGTAGGCAATGAATCCAATTTGTCATTTTTTTTCACTGCCCTGCATTGTAGAATTAGACGTGTATGAGTGAAGTTGTATTGTAAATGGGTGTTGGCAAATAGTTTGCCTTAGTTAACGAAATGACATTTATTTTACCATATATAGCTGCTAATGTCATATAACAAATAGAGGACAATCATTTCCTGTATATAACTTAAGAAATTACAAAAAATACATATAAGGCATCTAGGATATGTCATGTAGACTCTTAGCCTCTGCTTTACATGCAAATATATATTTATTTTAAGCAGTCTTAAAACATATTTAACTATTCCAAAGTATATTTCTTTTTATGCATGTGCACAAAGTTGGTAGTCTTTGAACACACATTTTTGTGTTCAGTCTGTGTGTTCTCTGACTTTAATTAAATGTTATATACTATGCAATGGCCTTAATGAAGCAGGGAGAGTGAAATGAAAGAGCCCCATGCAGAGAAGTGTTACTGTCATTGCAATGCTGGACATCTATTCACAGTTTGTGATGAGTAACATGCTGACCTTCTCTATCCTGAGTTCAAAGCCAACAAAATGTCACTTTTGGCAAGTCACTACATAGAAAACCATCACAGCTCTGGGTAAAAACATGCATATGACTTTAAAATCTCCTGTCTTCCTTTAGGGCATACCTTTCATATATACACGTCAGCCTAAGTATTATTTATGTGTTTCTTTATTCATGTTTATGTGTTTGCTTCCAATATACCACAGTGCTTTATATTCAATAAACACTACATGCTTATTACAGAAAATCCATTAAAGTTGCAGATACCTCACAGAGTTCAGCTACTGAGAACCTTTCTCACACTGCAAACATATGGCATGGTTGTGTCATACTCTTTCTGAGAACAAGAGCACAGATAATGAACATATGGGTCAGCTTTAATTGATTGCTGACTCAAGTTTTGTTCAGGGTATTATTTCACTAGAAATGAGGCCTTGTAATTTTTCCTATGCAAAGTTAATAAATATCAATTAGTCCTGTGACACTGTGCCTGATGAAATTAAGAAAACACTGTTCTGCAAGCTTCATGGAAATGAAACTATTCTCATGTGTTCTCATGTTTGGTTAATTGTTCCAGCTGTCCAAAAAACTTGTTGTTTCTTAAGCAAGTTAATGTTCTGTTTGAATGGACACAACTGTTGTATATAGCAAATAAAAAGGATATGTTTGATAACTGCTTTCTGTGATTTGTATTTGTTTCCACTTATCTTTTCAACAAATGCCTTCATTTCCCCACAGACTATGGAATAATTCTTGCTATCAATGGGTGTATTACTGGTTTTAACTTCCCAGACTCAGAGAAAAGCTGTGGGAATTGGTACCAATTAATCAATAATTATTTCTTCACTGCTCGTTGTATTCAATATAATTTTTCAAACAACTTGCTTATATAATAGGAATAATACTAAAAGAATAATACCAAAACAAGTCCTAATCTTAACCAGCGCTTACATATTTAAGCCTTGTGCTCAGTTGCAGAAAGCATCTAAAAGGAAGACAACACATCTATCTTTTTTTTTACCTTAATCATCTTTCAGAAGTGCAAGCTAATAGATACCTGGTGCCTTGTTCAACAGGAAACACATGTGGAACCACATGACTATTCTGTTACCCCTCATGTTACCTGAGAGCTTCTATTTCTACTTTTTCCAGGAGATGTTTGAGGTGAATCTTGGGCACTTGCTTGGCTATGCTGCCCCCATGCCCTATTTTGGGTTGGCTTTTTATTACCTAAATGCATAAAGGTTCAGGTTCCTGTATTTGGGCAGAACTCACAAAAGCCAAAGGGGCTGCTTGTTCCACCAGTTACTTCCAGTGCTTTTGACAAACTTTCGTTTAGGAAGTAGGTAGTCACTATAAGGCATTTCAGCCTCACTGAAAGGTATAAACGTGTCATTTTTATTTTTTAATGCTTACCTGGTATATACTTTTTTTTTTTTTTTTTTACATATTACAACTAAGGGCTCAAATCATTTGGTAAAACCCAAAAAAGAAATGTGCTATATGTACAGTTAGACTGTCAAGTTCTTGGATCAAGGTTTGTGTTAAAGCGGAACTCTAGTTTCACTGTGGAAATTTGTTATCCAGCAGGTCTTTATTGCAGCAAGGGATAGGTGATCTGAAATAAAATGTACTTACCTGCCTACTCACTGTCACCATCTTAAAAAAAATGCTTAACAGTAGCTCAGAATGTGATGCTGGGATGTGCCAGGTATCCCTGGTCTCAATTTATTTTTTCATTTTTTGCTAGAGTTTCCATGTACATTAGTTTTTACTAGCCTTGAGGGGTCTGGAAGATAAAAAAAGATGAGTTAAGGGTGACCCCTCCCCATCCAGTTGTACTTTTGGGTTTAATAATAGATTCAGTACTCCTGAAGAAGATTATTTTTTAATGTTTAGATGGAATAACATCATATGGGAACAGAGTTTCACAACTTTCTGTACTGGATTGGAAGCAATTTCAGTCAAGAGTACTGCAGAAGTTCTTGGTGGATAACGTGGTGGGGAGGATACATGAAATCTAAGATGTAAAGCTTTTTCAATATGCATTTTCTATGCTAAATTCCAACAGACTTTCTCTGGGATTTGGGAGCATAGAAGAATGAAGATGATAGGGGTTCAGACACCATTTTTTCAATTTCAAGGAACTTTGTCAATAATTAACAGCTCATATAGCCTTCAAGGATCTGATAGAGAAGGGACTTTCCAATTTTTTTTTTTTTTTTTTTTTTACAGACAGCACTAAAACAGTAGCTAATGCTAACAAGTAAGGAGGCACGATGTTTCATATATTTTTAAGCTTTGCAAAAGAAATCTTGTTTTGACATGAAAACAGTCAGTCAAGTTGCTTTTATTCGTGCACAGTGAGAGTTATCTCAAAATGTTGTTCTGGAAAAAGCAGGGTAACACATATCTGAACCAAGAGATGTTTATTTCATCCAGCAGGTAAAGGAAATTTGAACGTTTGTCTCTTCTTCCCTATAACTCATTGAGGTTAAAAGGTATTAAGGGACTACCTCCAGCTAGTCTAAAGAAATTGTTCTCACTTTCATTGACCCATTGTACATTGTGTGGAATTTCTGCTCTGAAAAGTGCTTAGGATTTCACACAGGTCACCCCTATTGCCAGATTTAAAATAATGGCTCCTGACTAATTAAAATGCATAACTAAAAAAAAAATTACCTAAAAGAAATTATATTATTTCTATCAAAAAAGGATTCTTTCTATAACAGGATCAACCTTTTTACATTTCAACGTCTGGCAACTCAACATGTGTAGGACCTGCTGGATGTGAACAAAAATAAAAGCAGCAGGTGCTGGGATCTTGAAAAGAATAAATCTGTTCACAGGGAGGGTGAGTTATTTAGGATGATAGGGGGGATACCTGTACATGGTTGAAAAGTACAGTTATGCATTAAATTAAATGCATTAAAATGCAAAAAAAAAACAGCTCGATTGTGGATGGAGCTGCATTCTTCTATTCTATAGGTTGTAACAAAAATATGTTTTAATTCACATTTCTTCTGAACACCAGCTTTCTGTTTTAAATTGTATATAGTTTAGGAATACTCTTTACTTATCTGAAGTTCTACTTGGTGGCATACAAAGCAAATCACCTTTTATTGAAAGGAAATTTTCCTTTTAATGTGTTTCTTCCATTTGCAGTAAACCTAGGTTGGATATCCAATCTGCTTTGTTTACTAGCTGACCCATTAAATGTGACAAACAATAAATAAGCACAGGCAAGCTGATTTATGTTTTACTGAATATAATAATATTCAATAGTTTCTGATTCAAAGTTCTGTTTGAAATCTGCTTTATGTTCTGCAGTGTTTATTTTCATATCCCTCTTACTATGTCAGTGTACATTATTGCTGAGGAACATGTAGGGCATAAATAATTAATTTGATGCTACAGTTAATATTGACTGATGCATTAGTCCCTTCTATTACGTGGGTATCTTCAGATGTTTTAGATTAATAGTGCTTCTATAGACAACTTGGGATCGGCAGTTAATATAAACTTCCGAAACCCTATGAGGGTACGCTTTGCTGCTTATTTATACTTGGATTCCCAGAAACAAAGCCTTCTCACAAAACTTATTCAGTGTATTGTCTTGTTGAAACTAAAGAACACTTGTTAAAACAATCATAACATACTTGTACTGTCATTCGGATTGTTTAGGTATGCTGAATACTTTTATTTCTTCGGATGTATTGACAGATCATACATAATTCATTTGCACTTGATGTTTAGCTTTGGTCTTTTAATGGCATTATCACAAATAATACAATTATAACAAAACAAGCAGTCCCCGGCTAGACCACATTACCGTCCATGGAAAATCTAAGCAGATAGGCAAGGGTATTGTGATATATTTAGTGCCATTTAGTAAAACAAAGCTACATTGTACAATATTATGGTTACCAAAATATTTATTTATTCTGGTAAGGTAGCTTACAACTCATAAAATGTGAATAGATTAGTCATTTGTCCTTTCTATATATGCTCTAAAACCCAGTTTTAGGTATGAAGTATGGCTTTACTATTTAAAAAATGAAATTTGGACATTGTGTTTACTTAAATGAGATACTCCAAAACAAACGTGAATAAAATCGACTAAAAAAACTAAGATAAAAAGTTTAATTGCAATTTAAAGGATAAAGTAAACAAAAAAGCTCAGGAAAATGTGGGGTCATACTGGAACAACTTTTATTAAAGTAATATCAATTCAAGGTATGCTGGAACTGGTATTTTATTCATATCATAGTATGCTACATTGTTTTAAATATATATACTGACCAGAATATATTGTAACAATATTGCTACGATGCATTTAGGAATGGGATGTGCAAATACGCTGGAGGAAAACCCAGGATGAAGGGGACCCGTCTGGGAAAACTAAGTCCTGCAGATTATGCCAGAACAGCAATGGCATCCTCTTTTTCTCTCATGATAGATTTTCTTTAAAATAAATATTTGAGCCTGGATTGCAACATAGTAGGGTTTGGACCATGTAGGTAACATGAAAAGTGAGATTTATGTTTCCATAAAACATTTGTTTAAGTTAATTAAAATAACCTAATTTTTTAAATATTCAGCTAGGTTGGGGTGTTGTCATGGGAGAGATAATGTTTTTTAACTATAAATATTTACATAAAATGCGTTAACCTTAGGCTGGCACCCTTAGCTGCATATAGCCAGGTGCCTAGGTAAGTATAGGAAACCTTTTTATTTGCAGTTTGCAATTAGCATAGTAGGTTAGTTGTGAAATACCAAGCTCCTCTTAAGGCTTTAGATCCAAAAAAAAAAGTTGATCAGTGAAAGTGACCATAATAGGGGATGGGACAAACCATATAATTTATATAGTCCGCAAAAGGTATTAGGTGGAGTTTGTTACTCCAAGTCCATCTAAAACTACATATCCATCTGTCCCCCAGTAAATAAAGTAGAAAACCAATTGATAAACCGGTAATAAAACTGCAGCACTTATGTTATTCTGTCTTTTGCCAATAGCTGTTCTTTAGTAAACTCTTGGACATTATTTCCAATTTTTATGTTTTATTATTATCAAAACAAAAATAATATTCTAATAAATTCCTATATTCTGAATGACAATTTTTGCCCTTATATTGCACTAAATTCACAAACTGTACTAGAGATGTTAAAAAAAGGAAGGCGCAGCATGGCGTCAGTGTAGTCTTAAGATGTATGAGCCAATTGTTGCCGAGCCAATCGTTGCCGAGCCATATGCTTCAGTATTGTTTCGACTATTACAACAGTCAACCCACTCCGCGAATACCAATTCTCATCCGATTGTTTTTTTTTGGAGGGGGGGGGGTGTTTCAAAAAGAAATTTAAACAAAAGGAAAAAAAAACAACAATGAAAGTAAAATTACAAAGTAGAACGTGGAAAGATGTACAATATTTGAATAATATACATCAAACAGATAGAGAATCTTCTCTTCTTGACAGCTTTTTTTTATAATTTTTATTAGCAAGGTAGGAAAAATACAGATAATACAGATCAAAAACATATCTGGTTACAGCCGTATATAACAATACCAACAATTACCAGTGCAGTAAATGTAACCCTGATAACAACTTTTATAACAACGATACAGGTATATAAGCAAGTTATATATATTGTTTGCATTGTTAACAGAGAACATGAAAAGAAAAGCATAACAAAACAAAAATAAATTAACAAACATCTTAATGGAACCTGAGTGAAATTAGACTTTGTGTGGAAAAAAATAATGTATGCAGTGTAACAATGTAACAATGTATTGTTGCATTTCATTATGTCCTGGGTATGGAATTGGCCATATCCAACTATTAGTTCAAAAAAGATATTTGGGGCTGGGTGGGAGAGAAAGGATCAGGCAAGGAAGGGTGCAGAAATAGAGAGCCTTTTATTGAGTGATGTCCTGACCAGAAATTTCTAGGATTCACCTGGATAAAGTAACAGAGAAAATATGTTGGTATGTATGTTTGAAATGTATCCAACATGCCCATGTGGAATAGAGTTGTGTCATATCATCTTTTGAGGAATTAATAAGTTCTTCCGTCTCCGCTATCTTATCTATCTTTGTCAGCCAATCTTTAATAAAAGATATCCAAGTTAAACTTGTTAGGTTGGGAGACATTATGATGCAGAAGGATCTGTGCAGGGGTAAAGCTGTTGTGTTTTACCTGTGATGACCGGGATGAGGTCCTGCACTTCCTTCCAGAACTTTTGAATTTTAGGACAGTCCCACCATATGTGTAAAAATATACCAACTTCTGCACCACATTGCCAACAGGTTTTATTACAACTGGGATTGAGTTTGTTAATTGTTGTAAGAACTCTATATCATATTGTATGTATCTTAAAATTGTTTTCCTGAATATTTACATTTTGAGACCCCTTTACAGTCATGTCAGTAAGTTGATGTTTTCCCAGTCATAGTCTGTAAGTTGAATATTTAAATCTTTCTCCCATTTGTTTTGTATGTGGGATTGACTAAACCCTGGAGGATCGGCTAGTCCTTTATAAATTGTAGATATGACGTGTCTAACTGGTGCAGATGATGAGCACAATTTTTAAAAGTGGTGGTGAGTCTGCAAACCATTGGTCTTGTTTTGGAGCTATTAAGAAAATGTTGCATTGGGAAATATGCCCCCATGGGAATGATGAGTTTTCCGTTTCATTGCTCGGCAGGCCCAGTAGTAATTTGGGGTATCTGGGAGACCTATGCCCCAATGTTGTTTAGGTGCTGCTATGAGACAGAATGCGACTCTGGGTTTCTTCCTGCCCCAAAGAAAGGAACGAAAGGTAGACCACAAGCTTTTGAAAAATTCCTCCAGGAAATGGATGCTAAAGTTGCAATGAGGTAATGAGCAGTGGGGCATGGCTGGAGAGGGGGACTATATGTGGTCATGGAAGGGTAGTGCTTTCAACAGGCACCTTAACCTTGCAGGAAAAGGTACTATGGCAGTGTCAATTACATATATACCAAATAGGTTATTTTTGCAGTACAGTGGGACAGCTTGGGGAATTATGTGCAGTTTTTTATCTTTCTGAATTACAAGAAAGTGTCAGAATAATTTGTCACATTTTCATAGGAGGCTGTCTAATTTTCAGTTGTCTGTTTAGTTTGTCTTTCACACGTGCTCTAGGAAGTACAGAAAAGCCTGAGACTTACAGTGTTTTTGTTAACCACCTAAGCGTTACACTGAGGTCTAGATTTCTGTACCAAAAGTGATCCACTCTGTATGAAGTTTAGTCTTCAACAAGTGAAATGCATGCTCAATTGGGTTCAGATCAGGTGACTGGCTTGGCCATTCAAGAATATTCCACTTCTTTGCTTTAATAAACTCCTGGGTTGCTTTGGCTGTATGTTTTGGGTCATTGTCTATTTGTATTATGAAATACCTTCCAATCAATGTGACTGCATTTAGTTGGATTTGAGCAGACAGTATGTCTCTGAACGCCTCAGAATTCATTTGGCTGCTTCTGTCCTGTGTCACATCATGGATAAACACTAGTGTCCCAGTGCCACTGGCAGCCATGCACGCCCAAGTCATCACACTGCCTCCGCCATGTTTGGATCATGAGCTGTTCCACGCCTTCTCTACTTTTTTCTTGCCATCATTCTGGTAAAGGTTGATCTTGGTTTCATCTGTTCAAAGAATGTTTTTCCAGAACTGTGCTGGCTTTTTTAGATGTTATTTTGACCAAAGTCCAATCTATCCTTTCTATTCTTGAGGCTTATGAGTGGCTTGCACCTTGCAGGGCACCCTCTGTATTTACTTTCATGCAGTCTTCTATTTATGGTAGACTTGGATATCGATACGCCTACCTCCTGGAGATTGTTGATCACTTGGTTGGCTGTTGTGAAGGGGTTTCTCTTCACCATTGAAATGATTCTGCCATCATCCACCACTGTTGTCTTCCGTGGATGTCCAAGTCTTTTAGCGTTGCTGAGTTTACCAGTGCTTTGTTTCTTTCTCATGATGTACCAAACTGTAGATTTTGTCACTCCTAATATTGTAGCAATTTCTCGGATGTTTCACAGCAAAATCTTCCACATACAAAGACCCCCCCCCCACAAATTAGCTCCCAAATTAGCTCCAGGCCTTGAGTCCAATTGTCCAATTACTTTTGAGCCCCTGAAATGAAATGATTGTGTAAAAAAAGGCTTTAGTTCCTCACATTTTGATGCAATCTTTTTGTTCAACCCACTGAATTAAAGCTGAAACTCAGCAGTTTTACTGCATCTGAGTTGTTTCATGTTAAAATTTATTGTGGTAATGTACAGAACCAAAGTTAGAAATATATATATATCTCATATAATAAGCTTTTGTTTGCTAATATTGTTTTTAAAATTTTATTTTCTATGCAATCTACAGACAAGAAAAAAAGCACTTAAAACACACTTTCTTCTACTTAGAGTGTTAAAAAAGATCAATGGTATTTTTAACGCATAAACATTATTCTATAATTTGTACCTATTTTAATTACACTAAAATTACATTTATGGTTCAATGCTTTCTGAAGTTATTTACAAATGCATTTAAAGTTAAAAAAAAAAATAATAGTAATTAAAACATGTAAACATCAATGGTTAAAAAGGGGTGAGAAAGTTATATCTGAACAATTTATGTTTTATTAAAGAAACATAAACTGACATTATATGAAGATCGGCTGTTGAATCTACATATGAATGAAAAAAGGTAAATATAAAATGTCAATAATGTTACTTGTACTTCCCTATCATACTTATGAGCAGTGTTTACAAACACTATGCAAAAGCTCAGTTTTTCAAAGAAATGGTCACAATGATTGCTGTATTACTTAGTCCTGGTTGCCTATATATATATATATATTTAATTATATATGTATCATTTATTTACTTTTTCTTTGCTGAGATTCAAATTTTACGTAACTGAGAAATTGGCTGTTCTCCAAAATTTAGTATGCAGTGGCATAAATTTGATCCTAAAGCTCTGGTAAGGGCCTCCTTCATATGTACCTAAAAAGGTAAAATGAAATTATTATTTTTTAGTACTGAAAATGGCAAAAAATAAATGCAAAAACACAATAAGCTATATATGTAATATACTTAAAATAAATATAAAAAAAATGAATGCAGTTGTTACTGAACTTTTGTTCTGCAAATATTGGTTGTTTGGTTCTCATTCTGATCCAGCAACTCTTCAAATCACTGACCATAGATAATTTTGCTGATGGTGAGTTCACACTTCATCATGTCATATCCTTTAGTGCAGGATATCTTAAAAAGTAGATAACTATAATGTAATTGTGAGAGTCACAATACTCGTATCATAGACTAGGGACGATGGAGTTTCAATACTAGTTTATTATATGTACTAAAATGTGAAAATATATACATTATTCTTGGCGGACATATGGTAACATAAGATGTGCATAATGTTTTATGTGTTATTGTTGTACATGAATTAGCAAACAATGTTTTCTGTGATTGAAGCAAATGGAATACAAAATTCAGTTAGTGTGCAACCATTACAAAATTTAACATGCACAGCCTTGGCATCCTCCTAAATAATGCATATATTTTGTACAGATGGTCAAATTCAGTGCTATTGTGCTATACTACAAAAACACCTGCCACTTTTAAATCTGCTTTAATTTCAATATCAGATTTACTTTGCTGTGCTGTGAATAAAATTATTCATTTGTTTACTTTGCATTAAAAAAATTTTCAAAAGTTACATCTCTAATTTATACTGCATAATTACATTGAAATGGTTATTTCTCATGCACATGCAGATTATACTGTGCTGGTGCCCAAAATAATCTATTTGAGCAACAATACAAATGTTGCAGAGAATAAGTCTTTCCACCAAAGACTGCAATTCGTTATAGGCTTAAACCTGTGCACCTAATCCAGACAATGATTCTTGTATAAAGGTGTAAAGGTTGTTTTGCTTGTGGGCTCAGGGCAAACTTTAGGAGTAAGCTCTCTAACTACCTATTACACAGCTCAACAAAAACATTTTTTTCACTTGCCAAGGATTTTTTAATATATTTACTGTATTTCAGGTCTGCTGAATCCAGAAATGACATCAGTTTCATTGAATTGGCTCTAGTTCTTGTGATACAGGAATCTGAATAGACAATTTTACCAACAACAAATGTTAACACAGCATAATATTATCAATCTTTATTTACACCGATGTTTTGCATTTTAATATTAGGTGTAGCATTATTTTCATGAAACTTCATTTGCCTTCTTTTTTTTCATACATTTTCTTTTTTTACAGAAATATTGTTTGTTTAAATGACCCTACTGTATTTTGCTACATTTGTGGTGAATATTCTTAGCAAAAACAGAGAAGAAACATTACAGAATTTGTGAAACAAGAATATCTTGCATATTTTGGTATTAAACTGGGAGAACAAGATAAGTATTGGGCTCCCCATATGGTATGGTATGCAAAACTTGTGTAAAGTGTCTACATCAATGGAAAACTGAAAAGTTTAAAAAGTGGTGTACCTATAGTAAGACGAAAATATGCCCAAAATTATCATAATGATTGTTATTTTTGTGCTGTGAATGTAAAAGATTAGAATCGTTACAAAAAAAGCAAGTGGGAGTACCCTGATTTGGAATCAGCAAGACGACCTGTGCCGCATGGAGCTGATGTTCTCATACCAGTGTTCAGTACATTCCCTGATATTCCTGTATACAACATGGAGGATATACAGTGTTTGGAGAGTAATCCAGGAGTTAGCAGTGGACGTGAATATGAAGGAAGTGTTTCATCAAACCAGCAGTTCTCCCAAGAAGAGCTCAATGATTTAATACGTGACCTAAGTCTGTCAAAACAAGCATCTGAACTTTTAGCATCCAGGCTAAAAGAAAAGAACTGTCTGAGACCAGAAGTTAAAATAATGGTTTATAGGACAAGAGAGGTGACACTCCTACCATATTTCAGTGAAGATGGAGACTTTGTGTACTGTTGTAACATCCCTGAACTACTAGCCCATATGGGAGTACCAGAATACCGAGCAGAAGACTGGCGGCTTTTCATAGACAGTTCCACTCAAAGTTTGAAATCTGTTTTACTGCATAATGGCAACTGCTATGCATCAATTCCAATTGGCCACTCAACAAAACTTAGGAATATGAAAATATTATAATGGTCTTACAAAAGCTTTGCTATCATGAACACCAATGGTCCATATGTCTTGATTTAAAAATGGTGATCTTCCTACTTGGACTGCAAAGTGGATACACAAAGTACCCATGTTTCCTCTGCCTGTGGGATAGTAAAGCAAAGCAGGATCACTGGAAAAAAGTGACATGGCCTCCAGGGGAAAATATGAAAAAAGGTGCAGCGAACATCAATAAAGAGCCAATGGTTGACAAAGAAAAAAACAATTCTCGTTCCACTACACATAAAGTTGGGATTAATGAAGCAATTTGTTAGAGCTTTGAACAAGGACAGTGATTGCTTCAAATACATTTGTAGATTTCTCCCGGGATTGAGTACTGAAACATTAAAAGCAGAAATCTTTGATGGACCCCAGATTCTGAAACTGATAAATGATTTAAATTTCACAAGTTACCTGACTGATACTGAAGCCTCTGCCTGGCACAGCTATGTCATGGTTGTTAAAAACTTCTTGGGTAACTATAAAGCATAGAATTATGAAGAGCTGGTACAAAACTTGCTTTGTAACTTTAAACTTTAAAAATTTGGGTGCTACTATGAACATAAAGGTACACTATCTGCATAGCCATCTGCACAAATGTACAGAGAACCTTGGTGATTTCAGTGAGGAACAAGGGGAGAGGTTCCAGCAAGATATGAAGGTGATGGAAGAAAAGTATCAGGGCAGATGGGATAGACACATGATGGCAGAATATTGCTGGAGCCTTCAACATGATTGTCCTGATCATCAGCATAAAGGAAATCATACAAACAGAGTTTTCAATTTACTTATTTTTCCATTACTTTTTTGTGATTAGTCCTCTAAATATACTGAATATGGAATATATTGACATTAAGTATTTCAAAAATGTAATTTTGTATACGTAGGCATATCTAGTTTAATTTTGCTTAATTTTCATGTCTTCTAGTTTTCTATGAGGTTATTATTGAGGTCATTATTTCAAAAACTAGAGCCAATCTCGCAAAGCCAATACTATATTTGGAATCTGTGCATCAGAGATAACCTAAAATGACTTTAATTTGTTTGGCAAGAAAATGTTTGTTGACCAGTGTTATATATGGGGGGCAGAACTAGGATTGCCAACAATCCATCAATTCACAACAATTTGAAAAAAAAAACAGGCATTTTGTTCCAATTTGTCTGGCCTTAAATGTATACTGCAGTGTTTCTCAGCCTTTTCAACATGGGGTACCCCTTTAAATAACTTTCAGGCCCTCAGGGAGCCTTTGCTATAATTACTATATCCAAAACATTTAGTACAATAGTGTGGTAGTCAGTAGGAAGAATGCATTTTTCATTGCTGGCCAGTGGGTAGGCTGCCACCCTTAAAGGATAGCCAAAAAGATTGGTATCACTTAAACTGACCTGAGAGGAACAAATTGCTCAATGAACCCTGGTTGAGAAGCATTGATTTATGCACAGTTACTAGACCAGCTGAACTCATTTCAGCAGTGGTGACCTACAGACTATCATGCCAATATGGCTGAGGGTTATCAGCCTTGCCAAGTAGGCTACATGCACTTTAGGATCAGTAGTCAGTAAGGTGGATCTTTGACATGGGAGACTTTTTCCATATGATACCTGTGACTACCTGTGGGGTGCCAATGATATTCCAATAGTTGTAATATTTTCATGCAACCTTCTACAGTGATCTGATGAAACAGATGATTTTCTGTGAAATGCGTCATCATTTAAAATGGTACTGTTAAACACTCAATCTGATTATCATCTACAGTGGTACTGTTTAGTTTGATATACAACCCTACAGTTTGCGGATTTTAGTCTGAGAATTAATGTAGTATTGTATGATATAGGATATATGTCAAACATGTAAATAGCTGTATACTTAGGTGATACTGATATGAGGAATGTATTGTGTCTCTTAAAACTAGAATATGATTACAATAAATGGCAATGTTTTATAGTTATTATTTAAAATAAACACTTTTAACATATGAAGTTTGTCATGCATTTAAAAACTCCTATACATAGTGCCTATTAACCCCCCTAGCCGTATTCCCGAGTGTGACTCGGGGTGTATTTTCCATGCAAAAATCAGTATTCCCTTATCACACTTGGGGTAACTAAAAACATAATAAAATCCCACTTATCTTGTTCCGTTGCCGTCCCCCGTTGTCCTGCTGGTCCCCACAGGTCCAGGGGACACGTCCTCCTCCTCCGATTTCCAGCCACGAAGTGCAGACACGATCACTGGGATTTTCTGATTTAAATTTAAATCATTTTGTATTCGATTCAATGCAAAATAGCTGTATTGAGTACAATACAATGAAATCCTCATATAATAAATATAAATATATATATATATATATATATATGTATATATATATATATTTGTTATACATGCTTCTGTACAGTTATATGTTTCACTTTTTTTACAGATTTTTGGGGGGTTTTTTTGAGTTTTTATTTATTATTTATTTATTAACTATTGGACATATTTTGGTGAGTAGTTATGCCTTGGAAATAAAGGCCGACAATATAAAATGAATTTCCATGCAAAAAATTGTACCGCTGTTTGCATTAAAATACAGACATAACTAGACCACTAGGGGGGTTAAGAATAATACAAGGCCAGCTGAAACACAATTTCCTTCGGCTGGGTAGATAGTCATTAATGACGTTTCATCTGGTACGGCTAGCGAGAATCTGTTCTGCATGGGCTGTCTGAAAGTATGTTGCAGCTCAGCTAGCCTGCATGGAGTGATCAGTCACCTGATCTGGTGGCTTCTCACATTTAGTTTTCTGAATCTGGATAAGCTGGGGGGCTTAAATGGTAGAGATGGTGCAGTTTTCCTAGCTGCCTGGTTAATGGTAGCCCCTTCCTTGATTGCCATATTGGCGCTGGTGTGATTAAACGTCCAAAGCTTAAGTGATAAGAAGGTGAACGGTGGGGTGAAAACTCATGACACAAGCCCCAAAATGCAGTCCTTGTTTTTTTTTTTTTTCTTTGAAAATACAGTTGCATACTGCCACTGACCAAGGATTATTTTCTATTTCCTATTTATTGAGAAGAAGAAGAAATGTTATTTATATATATATATATATATATATATATATATATATATATATATATATATATATATGTGTTATATTTTTAACTGACAATAATTGTATACCTGCAAATATAGGTCCACGTTTAATATAAAGCCACTTTTTATTTAAATTTCAACAAGCTCATATCATAGAAAGCCACATGTAGTCGGACAAGGAATTATTCAGCTTGGTTTGAGTCATCTTTGACCAAAACCAGTGTTTAACACCAGATGCACTGCCATGTGTTGTTATGCATTTTTAGACCAGACAAAATACAAGAATGTGAGAAAATCTTTGGTTTGCTGTAGAACCCATTTTGGTGACTGCCTTGCATTTTCATTGTGCGGAGATTATCTCTCCCATGATGTATTTTAGTAAGCAATTTTTTTATTATGTAAATAAATGAAACATTTATGTATGTGTATGTAGATCTGTGGTGATTTTTGCATGTGTAAAAATATTCATTTGCCTAAAATAGAGATACATTTTAATTCTTTTTAAGCTATTTTCTAAAAAAAAAAAAGATTTTTTTTACATATAGTTTATTTCTTTGTTCTTTTTCTTAAGTCTTGTTGAAAGGGGAGTTATTTTGATCCTAAAATGCATGACCTATATTTAATGCTGTGGGACTATAAACATTTTTGAAAGTATTTTGTCTCTTTTCTGTATCTGTTTGTTGGAGTCATTGGCCCGTAAAAGCATTCCTACTTGTGACCCAGTGACACTAAATCAGAGAAATGCACAGAAGAGACTTTTCTGTCCAATATAGGTAATATTGGGTATCTTGCCCTTTAGCAGGGCGTTAAACATTCTAAAATTGAGTGCGGTACACTTTAAAGGGATTTAATGACATGACATTTGGAATAGCACAGCATAGCTATATCTGTACATTGGCTTTTTGCAGCAAAACAATGTTGTAAATTACGGCTACTGTTTTCCAGTTGTCCATCAAAGCTTCACTTAAGCTTAACAATATAAGAACATTTTTAGATAATTTTTCGGCTATTAGGATTGTGAGAGTAAACACCTCAAAGGAATATTTACTGTATATTGCAGTGCATTAAACTAACCAATAAAACACATTGCATGATGTGCCCGGCCCAGGTCCCATTTCACATTTTTGAGTGAAAAACTGCAATGTGCTGCTCTTCGCCTTTTGCACCTGAACCTATCCTGTTATTCACAGCTGGTTTTCCAAATTGCAGATCTTCAATAGAGCTGAAAAGTATCCAGTCTTGTAAACATGAAAACACTGATGTATTTAAATCTGGCAGAATACCTCTACCCTTTAACAAGCCATTATCTTTGGACAGCCAGCACTAAAAAGACCTTCTGTCACATAGCTTCTGATGAAACTTTTCACTCCAGGTTATCAGCTCCAAAGCCAAGAAAGTAAAATATGCATGGCATAGAGTAATTATTAAGATTAAGGCTGAGAATGCATTGTTATTCAAATATGAACTCATTTTAAATTAAATTACTAAATTCAAAGTAAAGCCAGGTGAGCGGAAGAAAAGAACTTACATAATAAACATTTTGTGTTGTATATTGGATACTCTGATACTTTGTAGGCTTGTAAAGATGGAAATGTATTAACCCTCAGTGAGCGTTTAATACATTTAAACACCCAATACAGAATTAATAGATGTGGGCTGTCCTTCTGGGAAAAACAGGTAGAGAGACGCCTTTCCATATTTGATGTAATTGCTGAGGGGCATGACAATTACATCTGCTGAACAACATAGTGCAGTGATACTTTTTTTTTTTTTAGAGAAGATTGATTTTTGAGAATTGATTGTGTCAGTTTCTATATTTAAAATTGTTTTACTTACATTTTTTTGTGTATTTAGGGCAGTATATTATATTAAAGTTTTACATTCACTGCTTTCTAGATATACCCTTGTGTTAATCTCGTGTGTGTGTGTGTGTGTGTGTGAATTTTGGTATTTGCAACTGTCTGCTTCAAATTTGTATTTTTTTCTTTGTCCTGTGTAAGATCTATGGGGCTTATAGGGCATTGTTTGATAAAAGGACAGGTCTGGGATGACTAAAAGGAGCTCTAGCAACCCATGGAGTCCATGAAAGCCTCTGCACCTTCATTTTTGCTTTCCCTGCTTTCTGCATAGACACAAGGATAATTTCTGCCCAAATAAAGTTTACTATAGAAATTTCTAACCAAAACGCTCTGCTTCTGTTAAATAATATTACCATTGATCATGGGATCTTTATATAAAGTATTCATGTTATGTTATTGGCCTGAGCAATACAAGCAGTTAGGTCATGTATGGCCTCTGAAGGAAATCTCAGTTTGAGTTGTTTAAATCCCCAGACATAAATATAGTTGGATAACAAATGTTATTAAGAAATAATCATTTCCTTTTGAAAGCATACTAATTGCTTTATTCACTGACAGGAAATTTAATTCCATAGAAGTAAGTTCTCCAAAATGACTGTCCACCACTTGCGTAAAGTTGCTACTTTGCAGTACTTTTCTTTTGACTCCTATACCAAGCATCTAATGAATGTAAATTTAGGAATGTAGACCTTCCTCCACATGTGCTTTTAAATATCTCTTTTAAGCACATCAAGTATATGACATTTTGTTTTTAATTGATAAGATATTTGACATTTAAACGAGTTTATTATCAAATTGGAACTGCAATATTTCAGCACTCTGAAAAATCACTTAGAGCTCTCCTCTTTCATGTATCAGAACATTTGCATAGTTTTTCATTTTTTCCTCACTGTAAAATCCTTGACCTGTTTATAATTGAAAGTTCCTTTTTTCTGTGATCTTCCTTATATGTTCTTTGTGATGGTCATTTTTGCTGGGATTTCATTTTACAATGCTTTCAATTTCTTTGTAACAGTTAATGCAAGGGAAACAAGAACATAGCGAACTAATTACCTAGTTATATTTTTTCACCTTGACCATAGTAAAAAAAAAATAATGATATACATCTGGGTAAACTTTTTTCCTCCAATAAAACACTTTACTTCTTCAGTGCTGTTTTAAAATACACTATTACTAAAAGAAATATGAGCACCATCATTGATAATCTTCTAAAAATGCTGGCAGTGATAAGCCAATGACTGTCATACTCTAATGATTTGACACTGAACAAGTTCGCAGATTTGTAATATCTGCAAATATGTGATTACATAAAAAAAATTGAAATTATGGAAGCAGAAGGGCTGTTGTGAGAAAAGCAACCACAAAGTGGAGCGAGAAGTCAGCAATAGCAGTCTCCACGTTTCCAATTAGGAAAAGTTTCCTTAAAAATGGCCCTTAAAAACATTCCTAGGCATTATTATAAAACTATCTGATCCTACCACTAAATGTTATTAAACTTTATTTATAAATGTGATTATATAGTGTATCACTTTACAATAAAGAAGGGTTGCAGATGACATAGGATATACATAGATGGCAAGTGCAAATGATTACTATGGAGGAGGAGATAATCCTGCACAATGAAGTGTAATATCTAAGAGGTGAACAAGAGTGGTATACAATAGAAAGGTGATATGGAATGGTAGCTATTTAGTGATGAGTAGGCAAGTTTGAAGTTGTGTTTTTAGTAGTTTTTTTTAAATATGTTGAAGGTTGAAGCAAGCATATAGGATAAGGAAGCGAGTTCCAGAGTGGGGCAGCTCTAAAACTGTGCATGGAAAGAGGTTACAAGTGAGGAAATCATTAGTAGGTAATTCAAGGAGCTGAAAGGGAAGCTAGGAGTGTAAAAAGGGTTGAAACCTAAATTAAAAGTCTTGGTTACTGAATTGTATGCAGGGTTATCCACTTTAATGCAATGACTAAGCTTTATTTCAGATAAAAGTTCAGCTTACTGTTATAGTTACACCTAAAATTTCAGTTAGATTATTATAAGGAAAACTTTTTTGAGCCCAATTGTCGGTAGTGGTGATGGTATGGCTAGATTTAATTGCAAAAATATTTCCCTTTGATTTCTGTAGCCTTTCTTTTAACACTGCCCTGACCCCTAAATCTGCTTTAGGTCACACAGGCTGATGCAAAAAAAAAAAAAAAACTGTCAAAAAACCCTTCACCTATCTTTTTAAAGAACTTCCAACATGGAAACCACTATAGAAGGGCCGGGGTTATATTTTTACTTGGATATTATGTAAAGACTTTGATTTTCTGAAATCACATGCACATTTGGTTATTTAGAAAAAATGAACACAATGAAAATAGGATGCAATAAAAGGGCCCACACTGGGATCCAGCAATATGCTACTGACAGAGAAATATTTGGAGTAAAATGTATTTATTTTATTTTTTCATTTAGTTTTATTTTATTTTTTTTACAGAAAATGACATGTAATTCCACTTTACTCACCACTAAGTTACCCTGTTGGCAGTAGTTTTTGAATAATCCATATGAGCAGCCGTTAATTCTGGTTGCTGTTATTTAGAGATACAAAGCAGACCATTATTAGCTCAGTTTCTTATCGAGACATAGTATAATATGCTGTTTTCTTGAATGTAAAAACATTGAAAGGTGTAAGCAAAGAAGGGTATCTACCTCATCATGGATACATGTAATATAATAATATAATGGTCAGCATATGTTAAGATTTCGTTGACTTATGAAAAATATAATGTTAAACATTCTATTCTTATATCTCAAAATATATATTTGTTGTCCATTTTTTTGTATTTTGTACGGTATTGTATTTTGTATATATATCTCCAGTCTGGTTATTCCAAACTATTTCACATGAACCTTTGACCTGTTTTCCAGTTTCTCACTACCTCCTGTTTAGAAATGCCCTTTGTTTGCAGTTCAGCATTTCAACCTGAAACACGCGCACAGTGAAATATAAAATAACATCAGTCGGTCAGTTTTTTTTTTTTTTGAAACACACACAAGTGAATAAGTGTCTTGTTCCTCTCTCTCCTCCCTTTTCTCACTGTGGTTCTGTTCAAGATGTTAATCAGCCAGTGGCAGGTCCTGTGCTCTGTGTTCTCTTTAGAAAGGCCATAGTGCTTTGGGAATCCTGTGTCATGTATTAAACATATTTCACGGTTTCTAAACCATTGTCCAAAAGAATACTCTGCAGAGGTCCCACAGGGTCTTAAAGCTGGTCATGATTGTAATAGATTCCTGACCACTCAAATGGAGCCCTAAATTCAAGAACCATTGCAGACTGATATTAGCCTAAAGGTATGTTTTGAAAAATTACTCCTAACAGCACCATTGTGAGCCAGCAGTGCAGAAACCTCAGTGCAAAGTTAGACCAAAGCACAGTAAGAGTTCTGCAATAACACTACATTTTGCCGAAGACAATGTAGCATTGCTACTGAATACGCACAGATAGTGTTGCTGTAGAACACCAATTTATGATAATACTGAGATTATAATATTACCATTTGACCAAAAGCCCTAAAAGTTATCAAATTTGCAAATTTGTAACAGAAATGCAGATGTTAAAAAAACATAAACAGTACCCTTTTTTAATAGAGTAGTTATAAAACAGGTATTCCACTTTGTATTATCTTTCTTTGCCGAAGAATCTAAAGAAATTATCTCTGAGAATAAAAAACACATTGTTACAGTGCCTGCAAGCTAATACTGGTGTTAGACATATTACTATGTTTTGCCTTTTTATAGTTATATCTCCATATTAGCAATCTACATTTATGCAAGAATTCATCTGCAAATAAAATCCAAGTAGAAGAAAAAGAAGAAATGGTATACGAGGGGGTGCTGAGAAGTTCCGAACCCAGAAATCAACCAAAAAAGTCATGGTGTCCGTTTTCTGGGACAAAGACAGTATTCTGTTGGCAGACTACCTACCTCAGGGCTCTAGTATCACTGGACAGTATTATGCTAACCTCCTGGACTAGCTGAAGGAGGCAATAAGGACAAAACATCATGGAAAGTTGACCAAAGGGATCCTTTTTTTGCAAGACAATGCACCTGAGCACATGTCCAATGTTGTGGCTGCCAAATTTAACAGCCTGGGTTTCCAATTGGTGCACAACCCCCCTACTCACCTGACCTGGCCCCTTCACACTATTATCTGTTCCCGAATTTGAAGAAACTCCTCAGGGGGCAACGTTTTGAGGACATTTCTGAAGTCAAAGATGCTGCTGAGAATTGGTTTGCGGCCCAACCAAAGGACTCTAGAAAAGCTGCAACTACGCTGTACCAAGTGCATCAGTCTTAGGGGAAATATGTTGAATAAATGTGTTATTTTATAACTCTGGCTCTCTTCTTTCTGGGCAAAGCCAGTAACTTCTCAGCACCCCCTCATATTTCTAAATGTGCAAAGTGTTAATTTGTTGTTCATTGTTGTGTATTTCTATTTTATGTGCAAAAAATTCCTTTTTATAGTCACACATATATTTTATGAAAAATATCAACTGTACAATTGTTAGGGGGTGAGTATGTCATTAATTTGTCTGTGTGTGCATCTGTATGTCTTTCTGGTATGCTTTCATTTTCTTGCTGGCCAGCAAACCTATCTCTCTGTCCACTATTACTTCTGCAGACAGACATTGTTCACACTAACATCCAGCATTATCACCTGCATTGCAGAGTGTGAGATCCATGCAGCTGATTAACCTAGGTGAGGCAGAGCTGCAGGTAAACAAAGTGTTTTTGTTTCTTTAGTATAACTATGTTTTGATATGTATATTAAGTAGACTGTAAGCTCTTCTGTAATGAGTTATGTTTCATTTGTAACATTTGTTTTGGAAATGTAAACTGTGTGTATCCCTTTAAGGTTGTGATCCTAAATTTTGTGTACTTAAAGGCACCTGTGCAATGTGTTAGGAGTCTATCTTCAGTTCAGAGTGTTAGCTGGACATTGGGGGAGCTACTTGCTGCCAAGGTAGTTGCAACACCCATGAATATTTTGCTGTTTTTATGTTTTATTTTTGCTCAAAATAAATATGAGCATTGCTTTTGCCAAAAACTGAGTTTTAACGGCATATACACCCACATCTCAACAACAATGTCCTTCCTTCTAATATTATTATGTCTTGGCAACATTTAGATGCAGAAAGAAGGAACTTTAATGGGTATTTACAATAGGAGCAATTAGGGAATGTTTCAACTAAATGCATGTTAGTGTATATATGTGATATAATACAGCCCAGATACAATGCAAATACACAACCTTCCAACACCAATGGCTGGTGATTAAGGTTAGTTTTCAAATTAAGTCTTGTTGAATATTTAGGAAACAGGAGCATTGAGCATGGAAACTGGCTGACAAATAATGCTAAACACTTCACCATTGGGGGCACTACCTATATACTTTAAGTCAGCGGTCGCCACTCTTTTCGGACCTACAAACCACTAAATGCACTGAATTCGGACTGCATATGCACAGGGAGCTGTGTGTCACTCAAAGGGGAAGAACCCCCCCCCCCCCCAGAGTGATGTAATGATGCCAGAACCTGCCCACTCTCTCATCTCAGGCTCAAACATAACCAACCTGCCCACCATCCCTAGCCTGCGATTGGAGTGTGGGTGAGTTGTGTCCATACGGGGAACATTGTCCGCAGCTCTGGGTGTTGCATCCCCCAGCGGGGTCCTGCTCCTGGCGCACTTACCAGAGCTGCGAACAACCAAAATTTTCTTGCAGAACACCGGTTGGGGACTTCTGCTGTAGGTTAGATTTGCTGTGCTGTGCATATCCAGTTGTAGAAAAAGAAAATATCATAATTCTCCCATTGGACCCTGACTAAAAAGTCAACCCCAACCCTTAACTCTAACTATCACCATAACTCAAACATGTAACAAGACTAATAAAATTAGCCTCTAGATTTTAATCTAAACCAAAATACCTAATGTGAATATTTATTGTAATGCTAAAAGAGAACCTTAAAGTGTATTCAAAGACAAAATAAATAATATATATCAGCTTTCCAGAGCTTAGATGTGGTGGCTCCTATAGTTTTAATTTGTCAGAATAAGAAAGTTTTCAACGAGTACAGAGAAAATGCACTGTCCTTGTCCCTGTCCAAATCACTCAAATGCCTTGAAGAAGTACTGAAGGGACCTAGAGGGGGAAGTACATAGGTGGTACATAAATGGCATATATGGTATTGTGTGTTGGGATTTTAAAACATTGATAATCCAGGTTTGCTGGATCACCCAGTCTCTCCAATGATAGTTTATCTTCTCCAGCCTTGGAGAGCATTATTAAATCAGACCCATAGATTCTTTATGTTGGATTTTGCTTAGCGTGAACTTGCAGTAAGAGGTAAGTGACCATTATTTAGTTCTTTACAATATTTGTATGTTTCTGCATCTTTTAATGTGATAATCCTATGCAGGATATATATACACACACAGTGAATGGGGGGATTTATTTAGACACATATACTTGAGTCTATATAGGGTTGAAAAAACACTTTGAATTATTTTCAAAATCCTATGCACATACTATTCTAGGTAATGCTTACCTAATTTTAAAGATATTTAAAGCTTATTTAAATCACAAGATCACAAACCTCAAAAGCAAGAAAAAAAGACTGCTTTGCATTAAGTACAGAAGATCAGTATCTCTACAGCTGATACTTTATTCAGCAAGCATTTGCAATGAAATTTATGGTTTTCAAAAAGAACAGCTTTAAAAGTCTGCAGAAATCCAGCTGTTTCTCCAAGATAATCACTGCTCATAATTCATCCAGTTTATATTTGGAAATGAATGAGCAATCTGTTAATTTGTCTCTGAAAATATGATAAAATTGCTTGCTATTTCATATTCATATTATGCATGTTCAGATATAGATGAATCCTGATTCTGGACTAAACCTAAATGTTGACCTGTTTTGTTATTTTTGCTTATGTGCCAGGTTACACAATAAAGTGGCATATTGTATATATTGCAAAGCAGTTGATGTAAAAGGTAGACCGTGTGTGTGTGTGTGTGTGTGTGTGTGTGTGTATGTATGTGTGTATATATATATATATATATATATATATATATATATACACTCACTAGTGATTTTATTAGGTACACCTGTTTAATTGATATTAGCCAATCGTATTGCAGTAACTCATTGCATTAGGGCAGTGATTTTCAACCACTGTTCCGTGGCACACTAGTGTGCCGTGGGAGATCTTCAGGTGTACCGTGGGAAATTATCCAATTATCATTGTCGAGTGCCTGTGCTGTAGTGACTGGCAGAGTAATGTAATACTCTTCCATGTCAGTGGGTGGCAGTAGGTAGCTCAAGCGCCTTGTTTATTTTTAGAGACGAGAATTAGCTACAAAGTGTAATTTTGTAACACTTTTGATTTGTGGTGTGCCGCAGGATTTTTTTAATGTAAAAAATGTGCCGTGGCTCAAAAAAGGTTGAAAAACACTGCATTAGGGCATGTAGACATTTTCAAGATGACGTTCTGAAATTCAAACTGAGCCTCAGAATGGGGGGACACTGGTGATTTAGGTGATTTTGAATGTGCCATGGTTGTTGGTTCCAGACTGTTTAATGTTGGTGCCATGGTGTCTAACAACAGGTTCTTAAGGCCACAATTTGCATGGGTTTAGAAAAACTGGACAAGAGAATATAGGAAAATTGTTGCCTAGTCTGATCAATATCAATTATTGCTGCAACATTTAGATTGTAGTATCAGAATTTAGCTATGACAACATGAAAGCATGGATCCATCCTGTCTTGCATCAAAGGTTTATGCTAGTGATGGTGTAATGGTATGAGGGATATTTTCCTGGCATCTTAGTACTAACCATACTAACCAAGCATCATTTAAATGCAAAACATTCACAGAACAAAGAGTCACAGACAGAATGGGTCCGATTTATTAAATCTCCCCAAAGCTGGAGCGAATATGCTTTTTCAGTGAAGTTGGGTGATCCAGTAAACCTGGAACGGATCAGGTCCAGGATTTAAAACATTGGCTAGCAAGAAGTCCATTCCAGGTTTTCTGGATGACCCAGCTTCACTGATGTAAGTGTAGCCTCTCCAGACTTGGGGAGCTTTAACAAACTAGACCCAATTTCACTTCATGGAAATTCCATTCTATAGTTGCCTAGATCCTAATAAAATAGTAATTGTAAAGACTTTTTACTACTCATGACAGCAATGTAAAACCGTTCCCTACACTGCTGGCCGAGTGGCAAAATTGAAATTTATATTTACAGTGAATGCTGATTTAGTTGTTAAATATTCAAGGAAGTGAAAACTTTTTCCTATCTTTGTTTCCCCATAACCCCTTAGTAGAAAGTTCACATTGCTTTCTGAACCAATTACAGGAATATTTTTTTAGTCCAAATCATTAGCCAGCGGCCAATGATTAAGGGGGTCGGCACTAGTGGGGACACGTTGTACGAACGCTGAGTGCTGTGCCTGAGCTAGCTAAATATCCAAGAATTATTAAGAGTCAGAACTGCCCGTATGCACAGGAGAGAGGCGCCTGCGCTTTAGTGAGGAAGAGGTAAGTGTGACATTGGTAAAATGATGATTTTTCTGATCACCACTTTAACACTACATGGGTGTCATATATTTCATCTCATCCTTTCTCGGCTTTAGAATATTTATAGTACCTAATTTTCCCAATTTTTCCTCCTTAATTTATCAACAAATACTGTCTGTTCTCTGGTGAAAAAAAAGCTGGTGAACAGATTTTAGGTATAAAAAAATAAATTGGAGCTTATTCACATTTTTCCTCACTCCATGTAGTTTAGCAGCTTGCACAACAGACTCAATGCAAGTGCTCTAGCCATCAAATTTTTAATCTCCCTAGCGCTATTCCCGAGTCACACTCAGGGTAGCTTTTAACTAAAAAAAAACCCACCTTGGTTCCATTGTCGTCCCCCCGCATCCTGTTGGTCCCCGCAGGTCCTGGGGACACGTTCTTTCTCTTCGATCCCCAGCCGTCGAATGCAGCGTCGATCTCTGGGGTTTTCCGGTCACATTGGTGCATGCGTCAGAGTGGGTGGGAGGATTAGCGAGAAATTCAAATAATTTTGTATTGGATTCAATACAAAATCGCTGCATTAGGTCCAATACAAAGACATTTCCATATAATATATATATATAATTTATTATATATATATTATACATGCTACTGTACAGTTATTTTACATGTTTAAATATTTTTTTTATTTTTTTTTTACAAATTTTTGTGTTTGGTTATTTAAAGTTTATTATTAAATGTGTTAAATGTATTAAATATTGGTGAGTTATGCCTAAGAATTATAGCCTGCAATGAAAAATAGTACCGCTTTTTGCATGGAAATTTGGATGGAATTAGACCGCTAGGGAGGTTAAGTCTTATGTAACTGATTATTACTGTATTACCAATACCCCTAAACCTGTGAAATTAGTCTAAATTTATAACAATATTTTCGTATAATTGTTTGGAATTAAAAATGCCATGTTGAATTAGCAATACCTTTTAATGATTATTGACTTCAGCTATTACTCTAATAGCAAAACAGTTTATAGTAACTATTATTTATTTATACCACCAGTCATCAATCGGTGGTCCGCAGCTCTAGCTGGTGCGCCCCCTAGAGAGGTCAGGAGAAGGAACCCGCTGGCGGGGCGCACTGGCTACAGAGGCGGACCACATCCTCCATACAAATCCCAGGCTCGGAAGTAGGCAGGTTGTGTCTCTACACAACCCGCCCACTCTCCCATTGAAGGCTTCGTTCTGCGATGGGAGAGTGGGTGGGGTAATGGCAATCATGACATCACTATGGTTTCTTCCCTCTGAGTGACACCCGGGTCTTTTTATATAAATAAAAATTTATTTGTCCTTTTTTTTTTTTTTTTTTTTTTTTACACTATAGCTTAGATTTAATATTTGAGATGTCTAGATATTACATTTGATTAGTATATGCAATTTGTAATTAGTGGTAATTAACCAATTTTTTTTATATTTTATATGATTAATATAGTCAAGGGTAGCAGTTAAATGGAGTTGCATTATGTTTTGCATTAGCTTACACTATACATAGTTTTTTTTTGTGCAAAATGCAAAATAGAATGAAAATGAAATAAACAAAATTATTTTTATTTTAAATAAGAGTTTAAACAGAAAAGGTACCAACCCTGTCCAGCACTGCTGGGTTATAGAACACGAGCAAGGGGTTCATTTCATTGTCAGAAGGTGATAGATAGCACTGGTGAACAAACATTTTGTTGCCAAACAGATTAAAGTAATTTTAGGTTATGTTTGATGCACAGATTCCAAATATGGTATGGACTCTATTTTTTGAAATAATGACCTCAATAATAACATCATAGATAACCAATAAAACACGAAAAATAGGCAAAATTAAACTAGATATGCCTACGTATACAAAACTAAATTTTTGAAATACTTAATGTCAATATATTCTTTGTTCAGTATAGTTACAGAAGTAATCACAAAGGAGTCATTGAAAAACTCTGTATGATTTCCTTTTATGCTGATGATCAGGACAATCATGTTGAAGGCTCCAGCACTAATCTGCCATCATGTGTCTATCCCATCTGCCCTGATACTTTTCTTCCATCACCATAATATCTTGATGGAACCTCTCCCCTTGTTCCTCACTGAAATCGCCAAGGTTTTCTGGAAACGTTTGCAAATGGCTTTTGAGATAGTGTACCTTTATGCTCATAGTAACACCCAAATTTTTAAAGTTTCAAAGCAAGTTTTATAAAAGCTCTTCATAATTTTGTGCTTTATGGTTACCCAAGAAGTTCTTGACAACAATGACATAGCTGTGCCAGGCAGAAGCTTCAGTATCAGTCATGTAACCTATTTAATGTACAGCGCTGCGTAATATGTTGGCGCTATATAAATCCTGTTTATTAATAATAATAATAATAATAATATTAATAATAATAATGTAACTTGAGAAATTTGAATCATTTATCAGTTTCTGAGTCTGGGGTCCATCAAAGATTCAAAGCTTTTAATTTTTCAGTACTCATTGCAGGGAAGAATCTACAAATGAATTTGAAGCAATCACCGTCCTTTTTCAGAGCTCTAACAAATTGCTTCATTAATTGCTCTACTATCCCACAAGCAGATGAAACATGAGTACTTTGTGTTTCCACTTTGCTGTCCATGTTGGAAGTTCACCATTTTTAAATCAACACATATGGACCATTGGTGTTCATGGTAGCAAAGCTTTTGTAAGAGTTTTGTTGAGTGACCAATTGGAATTGATGTATAGCAGTTGCCATTATGCAGTCAAACAGATTCCAAACTTCGAGTGGAACTGTCGATGAAAAGCCGCCAGTTTCTGCTCGGTATTCTGGTATTCCCATATGGGCTAGTAGTCCAGGGATGTTACAACAGTACACAAAGTCTCCATCTTCACTGAAATATGGTAGGAGTGTCACCTCTCTTGTCCTATAAACCGTTATTTTAACTTCTGGTCTAAGACAGGTATTTTCTTTTAGCCTGGATGGTAAAAGTTCAGATGCTTGATTTGACAGACTTAGGTCACGTATTAAATCATTAAGCTCTTCTTGGGAGAACTGGTGGTTTGATGAAACACTTCCTTCATATTTACTTCCACTGCTAACTCCTGGGTTACACTCCAAACCCTGTATATCCTCCATGTGGTATACAGGAATATCAGGGAGTGTACTGAACACTGGTATGGGAACGTCAGCACCATGCGGCACAGGTTGTCTTGCTGATTCCAAATCAGGATACTCCCACTTGTTTTTCTTGTAATGATTGAATCCTTTTACATTCACGGCACAAAAATAACGATCATTATGATAATTTTTGGTCTCTCTCCATACTATAGGTACACGAAATTTTAAATGTTTCTGTTTTCCATTTTTTTCCACTGACGTACACACTCTACACAAGTTTTGCATACCATACGGGGAGCCCAATACTTATCTTGCTCCCCAAGTTTAATACCAAAATATGCAAGATATGATTGTTTCACAAATTCTGTAATGTTTCTTCTCTGTTTTTTCTGAGAATATTCACCACAAATGTAGCAAAATTCATTGGGGTCATTTAAAAAAACCTCTTCTTGAAGAACTCATATTTCCGTAAAAAAAGAAAATGTATGAATAAAAATAAGACAATGAAAGTTTCATGAAAATAATGCTACATTTATTATATAAAATGCAAAACATTGGTGTAAAGATTGATAATAATATGCTGTGTTGTTGTTGGTAAAATCGTCTATTCCGATTCCTGTATCACAGGAACTAGAGCCAATTCAAAGAAACTGATGTCATTTCTGGATTCAGCAGACCTGAAATACACTAAATATTTTGAAAAATCCTTGGCAAGTGTAAATTTTTTTTGGGTTAAGCTGTGTAATATATAGTGCACAAGACACAGCCTGTAATTTAACATGTGGTGGATACAAGAAACGGTGAGAGTAATTAATAAAATAGTGAGATGGGTGAAGGCATCAGGGAATGCAGTAAAGTGTAACAGAAGTTGTTTCTCATCAGTAGCTTCTGATGAATGGTGTACTATGGTGGTTTTGCTGTTTCTTGCTGCTCTGCTTAGTAAGTGCTGTTAGTTTTGGATAGTTCTGTAGTCCTAAAACATTTTACTTACACAAATCAAACTGTGCGCAGACAGTGGGCTTTTAAGTCCTCATTGTCTATTTTCATAGTAAAAAAAACATTAAGCAATCTCTATACAACAAATTGATTTTATCTATTTAAACCGTCTATCATTCACATCTATAATATCATGATATTGGCTGTATTTGGTTCTACTTCTGGCTTAAGGCTCATACATACACAATTCTTGATTTGGGGACAGGCAGCTCAGAAGGGGTTGAATACCTTTTTTTAAATGAAATCTTGAAATAGAGTGGAAAAACGAACAATACTTATACCCTAAACAAACACTTTTTTTTAAATGACCGAGTATTAAAAATAGGAAAAATTAAATGTGCACTTTATCTATATAGAGCCAGTAGCAAGTATAATGAATATTTAAATTTAATTTTGTCATTGTTTTGTATCAGATTATATTATTACCTGGACCTCATTTTTCTTTTACGAGGGGCCTCAAATGATAAAGCACCCCCCGCAAATAAGACACCCACCAATACCTGCCACTGTGTGCCTCTGTGTGACTCCTCGATGCTGGCTGCAGTGCAGAGCAATACTGAAAGTAACTTGAAAGGACAAGCAAGCTGCTGATCCCTGCCCTAACGGAGTCTGTTACCCGGCCGCAGAAGCCAAAAAAAAAGTGAGTCAGTGAACAGAAGGGGACAATGAATGGCACAGAGTGATCAGAAGGGGACAATGAATGGCACAGAGTGAACAGAAGAAGGGGACAATGAATGGCACGAGTGATCGGAAGGGGACAATGAATGGCACAGAGTGATCAGAAGGGGACAATCAATGGCACATGTGTGATCATGAGTGATTTTCAACAATAAATGTGTACTGTAGTCTTCTTCATGGAAAAATAAGACATCCCCCTGAAAATAAGACCTAGGGCATATTTTGGCATTTCAAAAAATATAAGACAGTGCCTTATCATAGGGGAAACAGGGTAATTGGTGGTGTCTGATGGTGTCATGTGACTATTCTGTCTGGCAAGCCAGCTGACCTTGCAGTTTGTTCAGGAGTGTGTTCAGTATGGGGATAAGGTTCTCTTTCTTGGAGTCGTCTCTGAGTGGATTGAAATGTTTGAGAAGTGCTGTATGCAGAGTGTTCCGTATGTCCAGCTATGGGTATGACTACAAGGAATAAATAAAGAACCATGAAAAAGATTTACAAAAACAGAAAAATAACATTTGAAGAGGTTGCAGGAAATCTGAATGTGAGTGTTGGATCTGCCTGTGCTTAGGCTCAGTACAATGTGTGCCAGGTGGGTGCCTAAACAGCTAACAAAGGACCAAAAGCTCAAGCACTTAGATGCTGCAATCTCTTCCACTTATTCTTATGTTTTCCTGAAAGAGTTGCAGGGTTCTTCCTTGTAGTCGTGGCTGTAGCTGGATGTCCGTAGCGCTCTGTATCTGTCACACTAGTATGGCCAATCTCGAACATTGCAATCCATTTTTATTACTCTACAAGAGAGAACTTTATCCCCATACTGAGCTCACATGTGGAGATGAATGTGCTCCTGGCACAAGTTCAGTAGGCATGTAGCTAACATATAGCGCAGGGACGCATGACAGGGTAAGGAGAAAAGACAGGAAAGCAAGGCAAAAAAAAAAGTGCGGGAAAGTAAAACGTGCGGGAAAATGAAAAATAAGTTGATTGGCTAGTTGTTGTTTATAGGAGGGAAAAAATTAATGTATAACAAAGGTGTTGGGGGGTGAGGAGTCAGCAGTTACCTGAAACAAGCATCTCCCACCCTCCCTCCCTGAATGTTTAAATATGATTTTAATTGTCATGGCAGCAGATTGGCGTTCTTTCATAAGGTCCATGACAGGGTTAAAGTTTGTTGGGGAAGGAAGAAAATAAGTGGGTGAGACCCAGCGGTATATGGGTCTGCTGGTTGAGGGTGGCCTTGCACAACGCTCGGTTGTGGTGGGGGCTAGGTGTCAGAGGTGGTCATCCGCTGATTGTCCTTGAGGTGGTGTGATAGCGGCTGGGGGCCTGGTTAATGAGTGGAGGTATTTTTTGGTAATTGTAAAATAAAATTTTTTATCGACCTGTAAGAAAGAATTAATTTTAGAATGCTGCGTTGGAGGGGTTGTTTGAAGTTTTAAGATAAGGTTATTATGTGTTTTTATACAAAATGTTATATATATATATTTATCAGTTGTTAAATAAAAGGGCTGTTATGGCCAATTTAATCCAACAGAAGTCTTGTGTGTTTGATTGGGATGTAGGAAAAAGGTGTGTGGGGTTAAACTGGTTTTGGGGTTGCAGTTCATGGATTACTGTACTCTACACTAGTCATGCCTACAAAACGTATGGAAGAATGCTAGTTCTCTTTGGTGCAATTTATAAGTTTTGTATCTCCATCTTCAACACATTGTGACAACTCTTATACAAGCTTTAGGGTCAGCCTGCTCACCAGACAGACTAGTCGCATGACACTCTAAGACACAACCAATTATAACTACTCCCGCTTTCACTTTTTCCATCAAAAGATTAAAAAAGTGCAGAACCTTTTCAAAGACTCCACGTTTATTGTATGCTATTGTTTCCTAACACACTCTTTAACCACCTGAGCGTTACACTGATGTCTAGATTTCTGTACCAAAAGCGTTACAGGTTTTAATGAATTTTTTTTTTTAAATTGTAGACCTGTAACTTACAGAAATATGTCCGAACAGGGTTCTAGTAGATATCATGAATATAAAAAATGTTTGA
>NC_092858.1:51030778-51038863 GCF_032062135.1 Pyxicephalus adspersus | reverse complement strand
AGATTTTATTATAGACGAAAAAGTACGGGGTTATCGAAAGTAGCAAAAATTTTTGGGACGAAAAAGTACGGGGTTAGCGGTTGGGAGGTTAATCAATTGTCAGTTCCATTTCCATTTGCCTATTTTAAATTTCTGTTGTCCAAGTTCCTCTCTTTTACAAATATACAGCCAAGTCTTACATATCAGGGAAAAAAATAATCTCATCCTTAGGATTTAAGATTTTTGAAATCTAAACTCGTGTAAATCAACACACAATAGATTGACCACATTTTGCTGGTGTGTTTGGGATCATTGGGCCTAAGTGTTCCTGTGTTTCCTCCTTCCAGCATGCTATCTCTTAGCATGAGGACCAATTTGCTTCATTTTGATTTCTTTCTCTCACACTCTAGCCCTTTTTTGAACTCGTATACATTTTGATGTAACACACTCCTCTCCAGTACTGAAATTGCTTATTCTGATTTTACTACACATCTGCACAGGTCAGCTTCTCAGAGTGTGCAATGGAAGTTGCAGCAAGTCAAACAAAGCCCACTTCATTTCCTGTCTGATGGAAATCCATCTTCATCTAACTTTATACCCTTTTAAATATGGATGCTCTGCATCTTATGTGTTCTTGAGTGTTATCTAGAGCTGTCTGTGTGCAAATTATATCAGCCAGTCAAGACATTTTGATACCTATATATCCCCTCTCTAAAGCCAACCTACTGTTTGCGTGAGGTTTGAGGTCTCTGGAGAGAAGTATTGTAGCAGGTTTTTAGAAGCTACTGTATGTGTGGTAAATTAATACTTTATTGTCCCTTTAGGGGGACCTAAGACATGGGGCCCTGTATCAGAGTATCTCCCCTGCATTGATAGGTTAGTTAGCCTGCAGCTAGGGAATAACCAGTTGGAGTCGGAAGGCTGAGAGGTTTTTCCTGTTCCTCTTAGGATTTGGCATCAAAAGGTTGCAATTGTTATGTTTCAATTACCATGTTTATAGCATGTTTATTACACCATGCTCATAGCATAGTCTGCATATGGTAATTGTGAGCAACCAAAAAGATGCATTTTTGCACCAATGACTCGGTTGTGTATCAGTAGGTTTAACAAACATTTTTTGAACCAAACTCCTTAGATTTACCAACAATTTGCGTTTTGAATATCCTTACTTTCATAAAAGATGCCTGTGTAGGTGTGTGTAAGCCACATGGAGGGAGTAAATTGGGTTGGAAAAGAATGCACTGGAAAATGCTAACTAACATGGGACATCTGAGGAGGTAAGAAGAAGATAGCATGCACAATCTTTGCGTATGCTGCAAAATGCATCAACCTTCCCAGCAGCCATTGCATACAGAAGCACAGAGACCCAGTGATAATGCCACTGGGTATGTATTGCAAACTTTAGCCGCATCTAACATAAAAACAACTAAACAATTAGGCACAGGACACACATGATATATGTTAATGTTCTCTATCCTTGTTTAAAACATATAAAGTACATTGTGGGTGGGAGTTGTGATCTTCTATAGTAGAAACCTAGTGAATTGAATAGATTTTGGTTTAAACTGGATTATAGTCTGAATGCCCCATCTGTTCTTATATATTTGTTACACATTTTTTACTTCTAGGAACAGAATCTCATTAAAAAATAAAAAATCTTTTTGAATTTTAGGGTTGTGCCAGCCGGCATGAAGTATGTCAGAGTCCATTGATGTATGGAAGGGGAAGATAAGCAAAATGATTTATTTCTGACATGTACAACTCTCCTCCTGTACAGGATATGTTCTGACCATGCAATATGACAGATCATATGACTGTTCCACTTTTTTTTTTTTTTTTTTACACAGATGACATTTCTTTGGGATACAAGCAGGTATTAATATTATAGATAGTTATATGGGCAATAACCTGTGAGGTGTAGGTTTTACATTGTGCCAGATTGTAATTCTGCTTAAAGAAAATGTTACTGATTACAACGCAGCTTTTACACATTTCCAAGTGTATCTGTGTCTTCCTGCCATACAATGCATTGATCCTGGACAAACCACATATGCTGGAAATGATTTGACCTTTACAGTGCAGAAGATTGTTGTTCACAGTTTATACACCGCGCATTATATCCTGGGGCAAGATGTACAGATTCATATAAAGCCTTTAACGTTTGTTAAAAATGTTGCTTTGCTAAAAGATTCCTCTTCCACTATCCCCGCAGGGCTGGAATATAGTTGTTTTGATTTCTGCATCCCTTCAGTGGTCTGGTGACCTCCCAGCTCAGTATAATTGGCATGGCATGTTCCTGGGATTTGTTAAGCCTCCACACTTCTGTTTAATACTTTCAGCGAATATCCAGATTAAAGTTTTATGTATAGCTTGATAGAACATCGTTTGTTAAATGAGCGGGCATTAGGCCACCCAACAAAAGCTATCTGACATCAATCATCACACTTCACAGCCTTGACTCCAGATGGGCTCTGGACTTTATTCAGGATACAGACCAAATTGCCTGGCAGGATGACACAGATGAAAATGATATATCCATAGCCGGGTTGTCAATAGGCAAAGGCCTTCTGCTACAAGTGCTGTATCTTTTCATCCATCACAAGCTTAGATCTCCAAACTAATTATGGAGTCAGCCAAGTTTGCAATTTTATGCTATTTGTTGTATATTTTTTTTCTTTACCGACAACATAAGCCCTTCTATTTATATTAAGCCTACTTTATATCTTCTAACTGGCAACTCCCCCCTGCACGTTAGTAATACCCCATTCAGATTTGGAAAGTAAAGAAGAAATTGAACTCAACGTTATTCGTTCTCAAGTCTCAAATAAAAATAAATAAATAAATAAAAATCTAAAGTATGTACTCTTTGTCTGTTATGCCTGTCAGTGTGGAGGAAACAGCTCTAATTTAGATGAGTTAGTGAAGTGTCAGAGCCATTGTCTCCTCTTTTAATCTCCCACGGGTTCCTATTATACAATATCACAATATCACATTTGATCAGATTTGGACAGCTCCAAAGCATATGAACTGAAGTGCTTTAAATCACAAGAGCTGTGTTTCAGCATAGCACTGATTAAACACTTTCTTAATAGGTAAGCAAATGTTGTGAGCTATAAAAAGTGTTTAATGGATATTGCACATAGTAAATGGTTCGGATTGGTTGGCAGTCATATCTGGTAGCAGATACGTTCACTTTTAAGCTCAGTTGCAAATCTAATTTAAATTCAATATAGTTAATTACATTACAGGTATCATAAAGCATTTGACTTGTGTCTATTAAGCTACAGTTTGCACAGAATGTTAACTTTATAAATGACCGCAAACTAAGCTGAACGTGTTTGCCATGGGATTTTTGATATGTCTAGTCATGCTTATATTGTTGTGATGGTTTGTACCTGTATATATGTACAACTTGCAAACAAAAACATATCCTTCCAATCTGTCTATATACCAGCTGCAAGAAAAGTGTTTGTGAACACTGTAATCAATTTACTAAAAGAAAGAATCACAAAATGTGACCTGATCATGATATGGGATGAAGTACTCTGCACTTACACAATATAGGATTTGTGGATAAAGATGTATGTACACCCATATTTTAGCATACAGTGTTGATATTACTAATAATCAAAATAATTCTGCAATTGATAGCCAGACCTGCACAGTGTTTAGGTTTTAATTTTGCTCATCTTTCGAATTATACTACAGCAATTCAATGGGGTTAAATTCATGACTTTTACTTGACTATACTAAAATTTGGATTTTTTTTTGTATGAAAAACTCATTGGTTGTCATTGATTTTTGTTATTTGGGCTAAAAGTGCGTTTATTGAGCTATATTGAGTTGAGGATATTTGCCAGGAACTTTATACCATATAATTTGCTTCTGCTTGGAATTCATTGTTCCCTAGTAGTTGCAATCTGTCCTATCCCAATTGAAGTCCAAAAAAAGACCAATCATTGTTTTTTCTTCAGATTGAGTTACTAGGAAATGCCATGTTATCCATTTCAAATGTTAATAGTTGAATCAGGCAGCATTATATCAGATCAATGTGTAGCTTTATTATCCTTTTTGGATTGCTGTAGCCTGATTTGGCCTTGAAGTGTGTTGTAAAGTAGATATAGGTAATTATTATTGTTATTTCAGGAGGATATCTTCCCATTGGAATACTGTTACACCTAAAACTGTAGGCCATCTTCCTACTTTTCAAAAACAAAGGTATGAACTGAGCACATTTGTGATCTTTTATTACAACTCACACTAGAGCATCATACCAGCTTAAACGTCATATTTTGGTTGTCCTTATGTCTTTAAAATGGTTTGCATCCATACATTGTCATGTCTTTTTATAAATTATTAAAACTATAATAAACTGAGAGGATAGATAGTTTGGGCTAACATCAGCACAATGTAAGGGTAAGCATTTCAAAAAGGTGTCTGATTGATTGCTATGTTTTATTGAATATTGCAAACAGTGCTGTGTCCTATGACTTCTATAACTAGTCAACTGGCAAATGTATCTGAAATTATTGATGATGATGATTTACACTTTAGGTGTTTCTCAACAAAAGAAGAGTTGCAGTACTAAAAGCTTTGTCTCTTGTACATTTGAGCCTGATGTGTATTGATTCTATTGGCTAAATGCATTATTTCAGTCCAAACATCAGAAACACAATATGTCTGTCTGTCTTCTTGTCTATAGGACTCTTAAGTACATTTTTTTTATAAAAAAGCTATGAAGCTTTAAAATGTGCTATGTACTTGTCATATGATCTGTCAAACTAATGTTACTGGGTGACAGGATCTCTTTCAATGACAGAGAGCCCTCTGTTTAATGAATTCCATGGAACTTTGACAGTTACATACTGCTGCCTGATTTTTAGAAATAGGAAGGGCTGTGCATAGGGCATTAGGGTATAATGAAAAACAGACTGTGTATCCCTTCACTATTGTAAATAAGTCCCTATGTTTTAACTCCTATATGTAAACACATCAGTGACATGGCATCTAAAATTATACCCGAAAAGGATAGTTTAGGGGTCAGGCCCAGGGTTGCGCTTTAATGTAAGTAGTTGCATACTGTCAGTTGTTTTTTCTTCAACTTTTAGCTCATAAAACTAACCACAAGAGAGAGACATGGGACGTTCATTGGAACTGAAGCTATGATGACATCTTGGTGCCTTTTTTGAGACCCTTGAACTGACATGTTCATAAACCACAATAACTACAACATATAATCTAATGTTGGAATACTGATTTGACCAGTTTTAATGGGATGCATTCAAGCAAGAACATTAAATTGAACTAATATATCATATAAAGACCCAGTTACCGGTTCATTCCTAAACACCAAATATGCAAGATGATTGGACATTGACCTCCAGCCTGGTAATGATGCCTAAAAAAATCTCTCTATCAATGCACATTTTCCTTATAAAATAGTTGGAAATTTTCTCTCTTAGTTGAAAGACTTGCTAAATATAAATTTTGTGTACTGCTTTCCTTCCCGGTACTGCAATAAATCTGCTTCTGATTTGGAAAACAACCTCATGTCTACTTTTCATGAGACCTACCAACCTATTGACACATCAACTTTATTTTTGTAATTTATGTTGAATGTGTTATTTAAACATGCATGTGACATATTCTTTCCTGAAGAAATTAATGTATGAGAAGCATTTCCCGAATTTGGAAAATTAGTGGGGACATAAGAATTCTGTTGGTGGATTTGTCTGGAGATATAAAGTCCAAGGAATGTCTATTGGTATTGCAATGGTTCTGTGGTTCAAGCTGCTGCTCAGAATCATTATTTTTTGATTATTTCTCCAACACATTGTTAAATATAATCTAAGATGGTCAGAAGTTAAACAAGAAGCAATTTATTCTTCAGAAAAAGTGTATTGCTATGATACAGCCAATAATCGTTGTTTTCTATGACACATATATTATCTATATTATAGCTCTTTATCTCTGTGTCCTAACAAATGCATAGCACTTAATTTCCTGGGGTTAGATAAATTGGCTAACAAGTCCTGGAGCATCATGTGCATGCAGAGTAAATCTAACCAATTGAATCCAGTGTGCTTTTTGTGACCTAACTAGTCATGAGCATGACCTTGGACACTGCCTGCTGTGCTAGCAATCATCTATTTCTACCGAAATGATTTTACAAAGTGATATTTTTTACATTTTATTTCTAATACACCAAGGATAAAAGCAGTTCTGTTTTGGTTCCATTACAAAGCTGCCATATAACATGTTAAAAAAACTATATATTCATCTGCTCACAATGTTGTGTTCAAACTGAAAACCTGAAACAAACACTAAATGCAATCTATACATAAAATGTAAAAGGAGTGGAGAATAAAGTCCAGTATAACAGCACTGGAACGAGTATATAATATTAGGATGGGCACACTTATTGTTTCTTTTTAAGGTATAAGGGACAGCAAACCAGCTGTGTTTATGTTTTGTCCTGTTCATTTTAGTATCTATATAATTTGCCAGTTCCTGCTACCTCCCCATTCTTTGCTGCTACAGACTAAGAATCTGGGGCTCCATCTCTTCTGCTGGCTGTACATTCCTCCTACCAGCCAACAGTTCACCAATCAGTTTCTTTTCACCAGTCAATGGGGGTATTCTACCAAAGGAAAGCAAAACCATGCTCCTCTACCAAGAAGATCATTTCAATATGCAGAGAAACAGTGTGAAAGAAGGCATGGCAAGTACATTTTTAGAAAAAGTTCAGCTATAAGGATCCTACAGGCAATTTTAGTGACTGGTTCTTGGCCTTCTGTTACTCTCATTTAGATAGAGATTTGATAGTACAGGTCTAGTTCAAGTGTACAAAAAAATGCAAACTTTTGGAGTCCCACAGAACACACTAAAATATTTATAAAGTGGGTCGCATTTAGGGTAGTGGGAGACAGGAGAGGGTGCAGGAGAAACCCCTTCTCAATATTCAAACTCACTGAGGTCATCTCGTACCTTGGCATCACAGGAATCTCTTGAAAAATTTCTGTATATTTAGTGGTCTGACAAACAGATATAGAAAAGAACACCAAACCACCTCAAGTCCAGAATTTATTGTTCTAAAGCAACAAAAACACCTGATGCATTTCAGGGGACAAACAAACTCCTTTTTCAGGAATAAATAGTAATATATGGACTCTAAAGCCATTCAGAACAGGGTTAACAATAAATTCTCTATATATTTTGTTAAAATAAGTTAGAGGCAGAACAATGTAGCATCACTTTGGCATTCCTTTCTATATATCTTTGTTACAGCCTAGCCTGGGCTCCTGGGTATAGTACCCATGATGAAAGCAACTTCACCAGAGCCATTGCATTGGAAATATTGTACATAAAACATTTTAGATTTGAGTCCCAAGTGTTACGTTTCGACGTACTACTAAGATACCACAAATTTACATCAGCTAAACAAAGCCTATCACAGGTTTTGTCAGGGGTATTGTGCCTTTACCATATTCCTTCCAACAGTGTAGTGTCATTCACAATGTTCAAATTGCCGCAACAGCCTCCCTACCTGGGTTTTAGCCTATTCTCTTGTCCCATAGAAGCTGTACGGCCACTTTCCTGAACTGTGCAACTATCCATTTCAGTTAATTATGTAACAGGTTAACTAATTATTTTTAAAGCTGAACTTAAACAAATAAATCTAGAAATAAATAGAAATAAATAAATCTAGAAATAAAAGGATACAAGGAGATAAACTTCTGTCTATTAATTTCTAAGGTTTGCACAGCTTTGCAATACCACATAGCTCTGTCTGGCAGGAAAGGAATCCTAATTTTTCACTGCTACAGTCCAGTTACACTTTAATATCCCACATATATTTATGATAACTGTGTAATTAATTCATTTAATACATAGTCTAAATCAATATATTCCAAATGAATATATATATATATATATATATATATATATATATATAGAGAGAGAGAGAGAGAGAGAGAGAGAGAGATGTACAATTTTCTTACCAGTACTCTTTTTTCATTGGTGCACATTTACCGTATTTTTATTTTCTGCATTATTGACACAAGTTGTTGTTTTGATTTTCTTTGTAACTGTCATTCTAGCACTTAC
>NC_092858.1:51025563-51030605 GCF_032062135.1 Pyxicephalus adspersus | reverse complement strand
TCATTTCAAAAGATCATTTAGCAAATTTCAGATGACAAAGTATCCTTAATCATAACCCAGTATTAAGGACACTCTGTCGTCCAAAACAAGTTAAACTTTTTAGTCTTGTAGAAATGACACAATAAAAGTTAAGTTTTTCTTTAAGCAAGATCCGGCATTGCCAACTAGCTTTTATTGTGCAAATGACCTTCAGCTAACTGAATCATTAGATGGTATAGATTATAGTAACTTAAAATGTGAAACCTTTGTTATCTTTCCCAAAAGCAAAATAATTAGCGCTTTTTTTGGAAATGTAAGTATCTATGTAATGTACCTTGGAAGTTTACTTAATATTTTAGCAGTTTTTAGATTTTTATAGACATTTGCTTTAAAACCAAACTTTAAAAGTAGTATCAGCTGAGGAAGATTATTCACTATTATACATTAAAGAGTCACCTAGCTGAGAACTATCCATTCCCCACCCCTCACCCAGTTACAATGCTCCAAATATTTGGAACTCCTATGGGTGCCAGAAATCTATTGGAATCCACATGAACATTCTAGTTGGTATGAAACCTTTGGATAATTTTGGGTGCTGCCGTTCTCAAAGATACAGTTGTGTAATTAGCATCAGGTTACATGTAGTAGAAGTGAAGTCATAATTGCTATCTACAGATAACACATTGACTTTTTACTTAATAATCAGTTGGTGTGAGTGCCCTGAGTTCTGCAAGCTTTCTTTCTGTGTGACCTTGCTGTGTGATCCTCTTAAAGCTGTAGATTGTGGTATCACTGGCACAGCAGTTAATTAGAATACTTTAAGCAGAGGAGAATATATTCTTGGCGTTCAATTTAACAAAAGCTATAAAACTACAGATGCCAGTGAGGTATTTAATATGGTTATCAAAACTTAATAAAGCGTTGAAACTAGTTATGAAGGAACCAATTCTTCTTATAGATGGTGACACTAAGTGAAGTTCCGGGCCAGAATATCACATATGAAAATTCATAAGGGTTAGTAAATAAATTGCATGACACACAATTTTGGGTTTCCCAGAATATATTATATACATTATGATTTTTAGAACTCAGCATGACAAACAATAAATGATTGAGAAATTCAACTAGAAGACTTTATGAGTTTTAGACAAGACAAAAGATGATGAGACGGGGACTAACTATATAATAATTCTAAATTAGAGACTTTTTCTCAGTGTACGGAAAGGAAATGCAATTCCTTCATGTCGCAGCAAAGCTGCCTAAGTTGCATTAGGGGATGATTTATTTATCCTTGAGGAATAGAATTAGTGCATTTGAATTAATGACAAAGAAGATAGCCTTGCCTGCAGGAGATAAGAATATTATCCTTAATGGAATTTTCATTGCTGCCTGGAACAAAATTGGGAGAGGAAAAAATTAAATTTTTCAAAATCTAAACATCAAATGCATAATTACAGTAAGTATTAGCAAAGTGAACCATCAGCGAAACTGTAATACTGTCAAAACCACTCCAAATCAGAAATGTTCGACCTTGTATCGAATCATAATGCTGTCAAATGCTGAATCAAAGTACTCAGGAGAAATTAGAATCTGCACATATCCCCTTGTGGAATAAATAATGTATTTACAATTTACTGAGAGGAGATTTTTATTTTACTTTACGTATTATTACATCCATTGGTAATAATATGCTTAAACAGTATATGTTTTTTTCTGCTACAGAGACAGGCTTATTTATTAAAGCAACATAGTTTTAGAAAATTTCAGCAACCAGGCTAATCAAAGGTTAGTTCCGTAATGATGATTTATGATTGGATAGTTTACATCACTCTGAAGATGCTCGGTAAGGACCTATTTAAGTCAATAAGGAATATTCAAAGTTATTATACATACATACATATATATATATATCACACCTAAAGGTTTTTTTGCCTTAGGTAGGAGCTCACTATATACTTTTGCTGATAATTGTAAATCTGAACAGAAAGATTCTAAATATCAGGCTGTATTATTAATATAGGGTAAATAAGTTTTAAAATTAAACTTCAATGCCCTTTGTAACTGCAAGCACTGTGGAGTATTTCATCCTCAAAGTATGCCTCAAAACACTTCATTTTTCTCTTGTTTGGCTCCTTCAACAAACTGTTACTTTCCAGACTATTAGGCTTGTAATCTCTAACAAACATACAAGTGAGTGTGCAGGAAGAAGTGGAGAACTTAAGTGCCCAATAATATATCTATGTCCTGCAGGAACTTGCCTGCTTTCCCACATGCCGGGACTGCACAGTGCCCGGGCACTGGAGATGATTAGCTGAATCACGACAATGCATGGTAATACCACTCCCTATTACAGAGCATAAATAAAAATGAGGCTTGACTTAAAGACTTCACTGCTTCTCTTGTAATAATTGTGGATTCATTTATACGGCTAGAGAGGTCGGAAAGATTAAATGTGTTTACTACTTGTTATAATATGCCAATGAACTTTGGCCACATGACAAGCCAGAAGCTACAGCACATACAGTTCATGCTCTGGCCAATGGTCCATCCTTGGCAGTAAGCTTGGCTGTTTTCCCCAGCTACTGGAACATCACTGCTTCTTGATCTTTTCTGCTGATATTTTCACCTTCTATTTTTCTTTCATTTCCTCATTATTTGCAATACTAAATGCTTGCACGTGACTAAGATACTTCTCCTGCATCAAGTTAGTGAGCATGTAATCAAGCAGCTCTACCAACCCAAGCCATTCTGCCAGCATAGTCAATTTCCATGGTTTATGTGTGATAAGCAGAAGAGGAGGAACAAGAAGGAATAATAACAGCTTCTCTGTACCCTAGGGTAGAATAGCATTGCTACTCTGGGACAGAAAGAATGTCTCCAGAATGGTGCGTCTTGACCACCCCATAGCATCTCTGCACTGCAGAACAGATGCATGTATGTTGCAGTACAGAAATTCAGTATTGTGGTGGAAGCAAAACACAGCTTTGCCTGTGTCAGCAGCAAGTGTAAGCTGCCCCCCCCCCCCCCCAAAAAAAAAAAAAAGAATGTCCTGAATATAGAAAATAACTCCAATAAAACAAAAAATAAAAGACTACAATGAGATCCCAGCAACTACACAGCAAGTACATTTGTTGATGACACGTAAAGATGTAGTCCTAAAAAAAATAAACAATTCTGTGTCTTTGAGCTGTAAACTCAGGGGAAGATATACATGTATACCCTATCACTCTGCAATTCGTAGTAATTTAAAATAATAATGTAGTGTATGGCAACTAACCCTTCCTAAACATACTGTCAGCTCTAAACTATTCTAACACACATTGGCAAATGACTGCTGGAAAACCACTATCTAATAGTGAGGAACTGGCACAAAACAAAGTCCTCATTATTGGTTCTTCTAAACAAGATCCGTTTAAAGACCAGACAGGGCACTAAAGTTACAAAGAATGCAGCCTGGCAAAATTCACCATAATTTTGCCAGAATTGCAAAACATGAGTATACATTTTTATTTTGAACCCACGATAGTCCTGTTCGGTATAAGGGTTGCAACAAAACTACTAGAACATCTGGCTAACAAATAGTTTGACTGCTTGTTTTATGATGAGAACTTGAAATTTAACAACTGCATTTTGAGAAAATGAAGGGGGTCTCTGTCCAAAATAAGGTATACAATACAAATGCTAAGGTTTTATTAAAACGTTTCTATTTTCATGTTAATGAGCGGCAACAGATCAAGGGTAGGCAAATATAGGCAGAATGGCCATTAGAGCTTGTGAAGACTGTTGTTCTGCCTAGAAAATTGGTATAACTACAAGTTATGCAACAAAAGAAAATTAAATAATATTACTTGCTCAGCATGAGAAATAAGGAAATTAGTGAGAGTCACATACATCCTCATCAACAACAAAAATAAAAGAACTAGTGAGAGAGATTCAGAAACCCTGCAATGCACAAAATATAGAAAAATTAGTTTTTAAACCATCAAATAAAAATGGAAAAATAATGGATTGAGCTTTTAGCTGTAATAGATTGCTTAATCTCATTGTTCATAGTAGAAACTATCTTTTAGTTTGGATGAAAAGCAAAGTACTTTAGTAGTATTTCATTGTTTGCCTTTTCTATATTCAAACACATTACAAATAAAAGATGGTGCAAACATTTTTAATGTACAATAAGAATGTATGTATATTAAAAGAAGTTATGTATATCTTGCTTCACTGACAAGGAGAAACATATTCTGCATTGGATTTTAATTAGTCTTTGTTCTAACTTTACTTAATTAACATGTTCTAAATCTGCAAAATAATTTAAGTGGGAAGACAAATTATTTTTATAAGGGAACAATTATTCCAGATGGATTTTAGAAGTAGCACTCTTTAAAATGTACTGATAGTTTATTATGTTCTGTATCTATGGGGATTTTCCTACAACAAACAATTATGAGTTTTTACTTCTATTATCATCCACGTCAGATTTAGAAATCATTGAACCTCATAAATCAAAGTGTTACAACTTAGAAAACATCTATATCCCCCCACTGTCATCAGCCTAAATCCTTCCTTAAGAAGCCAGTATAAACTGAGTAAATGAATCCATGACAGATGGCTGTGGGGTTACATAGGCTATTGTTACACATGCACCTTGCTACATAAAACAATGAAATTGTTTAGCAATAAAACAGAAAAGCAAGTGACTGCTGGCCCTAAAAAACTAGAGACCAAAAATCAATGGTTTATTAATGACTTAAAATGTATTGTAACAGCAGCGGAGGGGAGAGAATAGGAATTTTGCATGCTGTCCTTGAATAGTTATGTACATGGTACACTTAAAGAACAGATGTACTGCTGTACTGATGCATAGCCCTCCTTGTATGCTATTTTGTTGGTGTATGTATGCTATCTATTTGTTGGTGTATTGTATGCTATCTACTAGGTCTGGTGAAATTTTCCTTTAACCTCCCTAGCGGTTCATTTCTTTCCGGTTTTATATGTCTAAAAGCGGTACATTGTTTTTCATGAAAATTTATTTTACAGTATAATATAATAGTATGAGTATATTAAAG
>NC_092858.1:50992369-51025449 GCF_032062135.1 Pyxicephalus adspersus | reverse complement strand
ACTGTAAAATAAATGTTCTTGAAAACAATGTACTGCTTTTACACATAAAAATCCAATGTATTTCATTCAATACAGTTATTTTGTATTGAATGCAAAACAAATGGATTTTGAATTTCCCGAAACCGCCGGCAACGTACACACGCACCAACGTCACCCGGAACTCCCCGGTGACTCATCAGATGCAGAAAGAATGAAGAAGACGGAGATCGTGGCGCTGGACAGCGCGGGACGCCGGCGGACCAGGTAAGCGCTCTATTTACTAACCTTCCCATAGGTTAACATTAGGCTTACCACTTTTAGCAACTTTTTTCTACCCCGAGTCACACTCGGGGTTACCTCTAGGGAGGTTAATAAAGCTCCCTACTTCCCTAAGGTCAAGCAGACTGGTTTTTCACTTTCTTTAACCTAATTTGGCTACATGAAGCTGCAATTGTGTGCATGCATTCAGTGACTCCATACATTGTCATGAAAAACATCCATCTTCCATCACTTATATCTGTCTAGGATATATTACAGACCTTTGCACTAATGACTGAAATACACTTATGTTTTACCTTGATATATTTTTAAGTTGACCCATAGAACATATTTAAATACAGTTTGTAAAATTGTTATTTGATGAAATCATGGATATTATTCTAAAGATGCTTAAAGTAATGTTTTAATACCATTACCATAGACTTTATTCATTGATTTACTTTGTGGGAACATATTGTCATGCTTTTATACTAGTTAAAATTGAAGGAAGATGGCCTATTATTTCCCATAAAAGCTTTTCAAGAAACTGTGGCACCTTAAGATGGAATAACTGTTAAAATGATTCTCACATAAGCACTTGTGTCTCAGCTTACACTGCGTAGCACACCCTTGTTCTGTTATAGTGATAATAACATTTCCATTGATCTCCAGTTACAATAAACACATGGCACCAGTCCAGATATCTGTGAAATGAATCCTACCTTTTCTAAGCTTTTAAAACATTGCTTTTTCTGCTTTATCACAGGTGTCAATTAAACGTGGTCTATCAGTCTGAAACTCTGATGCTGACCATAGAGGCATTAAGCTAAGCTTTCATGATTTGTAGGCAATTGTGTGACAACTATATATTAATAGTTCCATATTTGATATCTTTCCAGTGCTTACACATTTCTGAAATTATTAATACATGCTTGTTTGATGTATAAACGGTATGACATTTTTTTTTAGCAATACCCTGAGAAATGTTCATGTGCAAACGTCAGAGCTGGAAAAGAATAGGTCTAGTTGGGTACATTTTGACTTCATTATGTTCTTAGCCACCTCTACATTCAAACTCTACAGCTATTGCACAAATAAGGTTTATACATCATTAACAATTTTTGGACTCTACACTTACTGAACATGTGTGGTATATTCAGCATCCCTGGACTATACAGCTACTAAGGATATATAACCAATTCTAGCCAGAAGAGTCATCAGACACTGGGCCAAATTTATTAAAGCTCTCCAAGACTGGTAGACTAACATGGGAGAACCTAGGTAATCCAGCAAACCTAGTGTGGATCTATTCCAGGATTAATATAATTTGCCAAATAATAGCAAATGATTTTAAGAGATCTATTCCAGGTTTGCCGGGTTCACCAGTGATAGTCTATTTTCTCTAGTCTTGGAGCACTTTAATAAATCAGGCAGTTGATATCTCAGGAGTCTGCAGGCAGTACAGCTGGACCACGCTCTCTTAAATGAAAAATTAGGAAGTGCAATGAACTTCAAAGTGTTTTTTTGAAAAATACTAAATCAATGAATTATGCTAAGAAGTTTAAATAAAGGAAGGGATATAGTTCAGAGGATAATGCAATACATATTTTGGGCAGAGAGGAAATCTGAGCCACCAAAAGTAAGACATAGGTAATCTAGATCAAACATGTACAAACATCACTAAACAGGACAACGGGCCTTCAACACCTTCTTGCATCATCATTTTATAATTTCTCCAAGAAAACAATTAATATTTTCGGCCATGTCACTGAAACAAATAACACCAAAACTAATATCTTTACCTTAACCTTAACCTTGGATGAATGTGAACTTTCGCAGATGTTGAGGGTAAGTATAATAGCTCCATGTATATGACTCTGGTTCCTGATGAGTAAGATATTGTTTTTACGATCATCTGATTACTGTGCTCTTTGCAGCCATACCACTCATACCAATCTGTGAAATACTTGCCTGAGTTGATATCTTCTGTAGGAGCCATTTTATCCATGAGAAAGGTAATGCAGACATATGCCCTTGTAACTTGTAAAATTGGGTTTTCATAATAAATTTGCATTAATAGGTATATTGGGGCTTTTAAAAACATTATATGCAGTAATCTGATAATTGATTATTTAACTAGTGACATGACTGAAAAACAATATAAATGAATACAAACTATTTTATCAGAAATTCTTCGCACTAATTACAGAGCCTGATAGAGCCTAACTAATAAGTAGTTATCAAATGTATTAAATACACCAACATAATGAATCCTGTGATGCTTCTTTTATTTATTTTTTACAAATAAATATTTTTTCTTTTTTCACATAAACAAACTGAAATATAATGACCACTATGATAAAAGAAGGGACACTTGTATTTTATTAAGGACATGTGTTGTGGTTTAATTAGAACATGTGTACCTGTACCTAGATTATCTAATGTTTTTATCATACATCCTTGTATGTATGCAGTATCAAACAAAGCATTTAATTTTGCACTAGTTCTGACACTAGCTCATGTTTGTGTGGTACACCTATCAGCAGGTAAATAAATAAATAAATGGCATTTATTTTTAAACATTTAAAAAGGAACAAAATAGAAGGATGTCCCACAATGAACTGACAAAAAAAAATATAAAAGTATGCTATAAACTGTTGTTTTTATTAGATTGTGTTGGATATAAACTTAAACTAATAAACAAAATTAATGGCATTGTCCAGCATGCATGCAACTATCCTTTATAGGCAGATTTCCTTTTCCATTTTACAATTCAATCAGCCTTTTCCTATATAATAACAATTACTAACTGCTAAGCCTGGGCAAGGGTGCCTTTCAGAATAACTGATGTCCAACATATGTTTATTGGTCTATTTATAAAGCATTATTTCTGACCTTCAACTAACATTCCCTGATCCATATGTTGTCAGTGGCCGTGATTGATTCTCCACCAGAGAATGTTTGGTGAATGTAGGGTTCACTGCTTTATAAATACACCCCTAATTTTTTTTTGCACATTTTCTTTTTCTGCATTTTTGCACATGACTGATATTTGACACAGGCATGCATGAAATTACTCAAATCTAGCTGCCCACTCCTGACTTGTCTTCCTTAGTCCTGGATAAGGTTTCATGCTTCTCTTAAACTGTAAGCTGTTTTAGGCAGGGTACTCTGTTCCTCCTGTGTCACTGTCTATATCTGTCTGTCATTTGAAACCCTGCGCTGCGTAATATGTTGGCGCTATATAAAATTACCTTTTTTATTAAAATTTATATATGCGGATACGTAACATAAATTTTAAACACTAACAGGATTTCCACCTTGCTGGCAAAATATACAAATACTGATTTTGTTTGATTGTTTATAAAGGTTTCGATAATATCTTCAGCTTGGCTGCATTTCAAAATAAAGTAAAAAAATAGATTAAAATGTGCACCTTCCTTAAATCAAGCAAAACATGTGAATGCTATGTGTTCTCTGAGAGCTATGGCTTGCAGATCTTTATTTTACAAAAAATGGTTTTACATCTTTATGTAAGTATAGAGAGCTACCTTGCAATTTTTGACTATTGCTTCTTAGGATCACACAAAACTTGGAATTTTTTTTATATCATTACATTCAGGATCTCATCAAAAGAAATCAGCAGATGCAAGGATTGCCAGCTGCAGGGTTTGGTTTCTCTTTACGAATCAGAAAGGAGAATCTTGTGTATACTAGTTTTTAAAATTATTATCTTAGTATTTCATTTGTATACCACAAAATATTGTTTACAATTTATTCTTTAAAGTGGAACTAATCAAAATGTTCTCTCTGTCCCTATAGGTTTACCACATCAATTTTACATCAAGGAGCACAATTCGTTTTTAAAATAAGTACCCTAAGGGGTTAAACAAAATAATTCTCCTTTTTCACACAGACTGAGGCCGCTGTAAATGTGCTGGATACAAATCCCCTCTGTGAGTGAAGAAGAATCTTTTTGCTGTGTAAACAAGCCTGAAAGACTGCTGTGAAAAGTGAAATGACAATAGGATAATTACATTTTTTCTGACAATATAAATAAATCTCTTCAAACTGAGTATGACCCAACCATGCAATGCGGTTGCCCAGGACCACTGTCTTACAAAATAGGGGTGATTTGTGTTTTCACACAGATTACATTATGTTAGGTCAGAGATATATGGGATAACTATATGGTCAATCGGAAATTTGGAGATATGCTTTTACTGTATGTAATGTCAGATTGTAGTTCCACTTCCAGGTTTGTTATGTTTGCTCTGTTCTACGCCCTTCATCTGTGTAATAATTCTCACCCATCTGATGAGTGTTGCTTTTTTCATCTCATGTCTGTGCCTGGTCAATAAAAAAGCAAATATGGTCATCATTCTTCTTCCCATCTGTAAGCGTGCTCACTGATGGTACTGTGCAAGAAAATAAAGCTCTATTAGTGATATCCCTTGTTCTCCCTGTCCTGGGTGTTTTACTGTAGGGTATTACCAGAGGCTGATATCAAGCAAGATTCAGAAAAAAAAAACTTTTTCAAGGTAAATTTTTCAAATTTTATGAATATATAACAATATTTTTACCATTTGCCTTTTACTTCATGTTCTATATTTTCAGTTAAACTTTTGATATGTTTTTAAACTGAAATAGTCAGAATAGGGTGAATTAAATCTGTTTGCTTTAGGGTTAATTCACTTTACATTTTTTTAACTTGTAATAATCCTATAGGGAACAACTCCTACCATTTGATTAGAAGCTTTTCTAAGTATTTCTTTGCAGTTTTATATTATAATCTCTGAGACTGGGATCTTTTCATTAGATCTAAATGTTTTCTGAGTGGGATCTTGATTGCTTCATTAGACCTTTGATCCAATCATCCTATTTGCCTTTTCAGCGGATTCTATTTTCCTTATGTTCCTATTCCTCTGCTGGCACCTTTGAGTGCTTATTTGCAGAACAGTGGGAAGAAACGCTGGACTGCTGTATAATAATACTTAGTCATGATAATTGGACAAAATATTTGCATTTTTCATTAGGTTTAAAAAGGAGTCATGTCCATCAAGTTTTAGCTTTAATAACCCTAGCAGGTTTGGTTCACAAGAAAGACAAAAAAAACTAAAGTTGCCAAATACATTCACCATAGCTCTAAACTTTCTTTCAAAAGGGAAAGTTTGTAAACAATGGATTACCTAACCATTAAAGTTGCATTAGTTTGGTATTAGTATTATTGTAGTATTTTGCACTAATTCTTTTATTCAGCTACTAAATGGTTTCATTTGGTATTGAAAAAGTTAATAAATAGGAACTCTTGCTGTATAAAGAAACACAACTGTTGTTTTTTAGGGTCTGCAATGCGGAGGGTATGGCAGGAGTCATTTGTGTACACATTTTGAACTAAGAAGTGTCCTTCTTTCTGGGCTCCAAAAGTTGGAATGCTTGCAACCATCTAGATATTGAAGACATTCTGTATACTGAGTGTTTACAGGATTCACCTAGGTATTGATTTCTCACCCATGTGACCTTTTTTCCCTGCAGTCTTTCTCTTATTGCAAAAAAAACAGCTATGCATGGGAATAAATTTACTAGATACAACCACAGTCAGTAAGTTACTGGGGGGAGCTACTTCCACTACCTTGCTACAAGCCAAAAGCAGATAAATTTATAGAAATGCATTAAAAAAGTAATAAAAAAGCCTCTGCAAAGAATACAACTGAAGAGAAATCACAAGGAAAGTAAACTTTTATTGTTGTTTGGCTGTGAGGTCCTAGGCCTGTGAAAGCTCTGGCAAGGAGCTCATAGTGGGGTTTCAACCTGGGCACAAATGGTGCTGGGGAAGTAAATATTATTATAAGAGAAGGTAGGCTGTAAAGATAATATATTACTTTTCCCTAAATGACAATTTCAGTGTCAGTATCAATCAAGCACAAACACTGGGGTAAGGTTAAACATAGTCATCTGGTGGTGTGTTCAGAGTAGAGTATGGTGAAGACTGGAAGTGTATGAGGGGGACTTAATTTCAAACATAACTGCTCAAAGATAGTAAGACAGTATATATGTGAGTTGAAGCATGTGCCAAAAGCTCAGTTTGAAATATCCTTGTAATTAAGTCAAAGGTTCTAAAGCAGCCATGTAGTGGTATGTTGATAATCATCCTTCATGAGTCCTGTTCCTGAAACCAATTACTTCCACTCTCCACAGTCAATGAGTCTGATTTATTAGACCTCTCCAAGGCTGGAGAGGATATACTTTTATCAGTGAACCTTGGTGGCTTTACTCAGTCATTTGCTATTTGCCAGCAAATATTTTCAATCCTAGACCTGATCCATTTCAGGTTTGCTTTATCACCCCGCACGCGCCGGGCGACCCATGAGACACTGACAGCCCACCTTTATTAGACGGTCTTTCATACACAGGCAGTCTTTTGACTATTCATCTCCTCCTGTGCTGCTCCACCTCTCTGCTGAACTAGCAAGATAAAACTAATCAACTTCAGGGTAAAAGCCACATTTAAAATGTAGTTGACACTCTGATCTATGTTTTGGACATATATTGACGTATACTCTTGCAATTTAGGAATTATTATTTGGAACCAACCTAAAAAAACTGTACTATGTGAAATCGGATAAACCTTCACTTACCCCCAGCTGCAGTCTGATTCTTGCACCTTTATGCAGTATATGACCTCTTCTAAATATAAGTGACATACATATATTTGAACTGGTCTTATTTGACCAATCAATCTAGAGTAATACTACCAATAAATGCTATAACCAAGTATGCTTTGGTATTTGTTACCAGGTAGATAACAGTTAATTTGTATACCAAATTGTGCTGAATATATTACTTCATCCACTCCTAATTTGAACATTAACACTACATTTAGTAATTTCACCATTTTCTACAAACATTAAGTCATATCATCTAAAGGTATTTACTATGAGCTATAAACCACCCTTCGATACATATACTTATGATGTAGACTCCAGAACATTTATTAGCAAGCAAACTAATACACCACTGAAATGATTATGTTCCACATTATGCAACATATTTCTTATATGAGGATGGCACACTTCTATATCTATAATTATATATATAGTAACCGTAAGCTATGTAAACTAGTTTAATGATCTTAGTAGCCTTAGTAGGCGAAATGCATCGAGTAAAGACATTACACGCTTATGTACACAATTGTGACAAGCAACTGACAATGATGACATCTACTTAGTCATTAAGCCTGGATTACTACTAGCTTTAGTGTACTCTGTCTAGTATCTCATAACTAAGAATACCCTGATGAAATATTTAGGGGAAAACTATACATTTTGTATATTATGACAGCACCGATAAATGCCTTCATGATTGTATTTTATATATTATTATAAGTATTTTTGATGCACAACTGTATTTTGTATGCAACTAATACATAATAGTGTTGTCAAACTAAACATCATTTTTGTGTTTTCTTTAATCCACGGTTCTCTATAGTTATAACTTTTATCTAAGTGAGTGAGGTTTGGCAAGACCCCATTCTATAGGTGTGTCTTCCCTTTCCTCCTTCCTTTCTTAGAGAGGAGGGTAAACAAGACAAGAAGGTTCATTAGCATGCATGGGGTGTCAAATAAAAAGAAAAATGAAGGTTTGATTTTGGATCCCATAAAAACGTGTTAAAAACATTGTGTTGATGTCTTCAGTCTGTAACAGGAAGAGTTGTTGATGACAAAAAAAAAAGAAAAAAATTACACACATTATTGTGTGTGGTAACATACCACATTATTGTGAATCAGGTTTTAAACTTCGTATTAATAGAAGGAAAAAGAGAGTTGGTGATGGACAAAAAAATCAAACCCATTACATTGTATTTATCATTTCCCTTAACTTGACACCTTCAGGAGCATGTTATCTTAGTGATAAAAATTGTTATTTTGCTCTATAAAGAACTTTGTCACAGTGTTGCACTTTGCTAATGGGGCTACAAGTTCAAACACATAATGCTTAAGTATAAAATGTATTTAGTTTATATAATATTTGTATTATGAATTGATAGAAAATGTGGCTTCTAAATGTCTATTCATATTTACAGCGATTATCAGAATCGACTAAAGTGAATGATAATATTTCCAAAGTAATATGTTACCTCTTAGGTATTTTTGGAAGAGGGTTCAACTAAACAGCAATATAAGTATTTCATGATTAAGTGTTTTAATATGATGTTTATAGAGAATATAAACCAACCCATGTTTTTATATTAGCCCATAAACTGCTTTCAAACCAATGTTATATTTATTAATATAAAAAACAGCCACACACATAAACCTTTTATATAGTTGGATCAATGAAAAATCAACAAATTATTTTTCTGACCTTCACATACTCTGTTACAGAGCTGCCGTCTAACATGGAAATAAGCCACAAAGACCATGTGAAGTTATTAGTGCACATAACAATAGTAAACACTTTATTATAAGGATAGTCAGTATATATTAAAATGTATATTAGTGAGGCCAGCTATATGTAAAAGTGAATTAGTAAGTATTGTTGAAATATTGTTAGAGCTTTCAGTTTTGATTTCAAGCAAAGATTCTATATGCATTAGGTTTTTATAGTTTTGGTATATTTGTAGACATTTATTTTTGGTTTCCCCTATAGTAAAAAAACAAAACTGGTAGGACAATTGACTTCCACCCAATAAAAGCAAAATTTTGGATATGATTGTGATAGGTCATTGATGGGTACTCATGCTATAACAAGTTACCTGCTTGCAAGAATGGAGTGGAGGAAGGTGCAAAATGAGTCAAATAAAGCAGAATGAAAAGTAATCATTTAAATATTCAGGGCATCCTGTCCACGATATCCACATTCTGCACTGAAACTGACCACTAGGCTAAGGGAAGGGGGTATTAACAGCACTGCCGTTAACCACTAGTGCAAGGAGGGTTAGCAACACTGTCACTTTAAAGAGCTACCACTTGGGTTGGATGCACATTATTTAAATTTTGGTCAGTCAAACGTCAAAGAATTTTCACAAATGTTTTAGTCAACCCTTTGGTTGATGACTATGATAGATGACTCTTTGACTTTGAATTTTTTTTTATTTTTTTGGAAATTAAATTTTTCAGGAAAGTTTTCCTTGTTTTACATGTTTTATGCTAATTTTGGTTGTTTGAGTTTGGTTAGTAAGAACAATGCAGAGCTGCGATAAAGAAAGTAAAACAAAAAGTTATTGGTTTACTGTGCATTTGCTAAAAAAAAAAAAAGTGAAATGTTGTTAATTTCTGGTAGTTTGGGTATAGCTGTCTAGATTACCATGGCTTGGAACGCTGTTTAGTTTTCTGTTCTATTGTTTGATAGGGACTGGTAACACATATTTTTGCCATTAGGAAACCTGTTATTGGGCTCCTGTATGTACCTGGCTGGGCACTGCTACCTCTGGAAAATCTGGAAAACTGGTAATGTTAATTACAGTTCACCCGAGAATTGGGAAGCTAATTGGCAGCCAGAGAGGAAACAGTCCTGGGTCATGTTTAGCAGGAAATGGGTAGGGTAGCAGTAGGAATAAGATCCTATTGGTTAGGGACAGTATTTTGGGACCCTGTGACAAGAACATTGCCATAATAGTCAAATAGGGGATGCCAAACACATTGAGTGGTAGGACTGCTATTAGTAACATCAGATACTCCTGCTGTGCACCACTGTATGTTAGTTGTTGGAACCATTTATTTGTTGTTGTTGTTTGCATTTGTTGCTGTATTCTGTGACTCTGTTAATATTGAGTTTAAGCTTGGAACCCTTTATCTAAGATGTATAAAGAATATTTTCTGGTTGTGATGTTAAATTTACAACAAAGTACAATCACAAATTTTGATTTTTTTTTCTTGGTTACCAGTTTCATAACCTCCTTGCAATTGTCCTTGGAAATGAATAAAATATAATACATACAAATAAACATTATAATAGACATGGTTACTATACAAAGATACTGTTCAGTCTTTTGCTGCTTTTTGCTTGTGTGACTATAGTTCTAAGCAAAGCCTGCCTTACATCAGAATCCGTGAACCCACTCACATAGGACAACCTGTGTAGGGATAATGCTTGGGGTAAGCTAGAATTCACTGAGAGAGAGTGAGGTATTATTCTTCATACTAGGGTACAATCCACAACCTGTGCTAAAATTTGCAGCATTAAACGGCAGACTCCTGATCTTTGAACTCTAATACTAGAACTTTTTCTGTGCCATGGGCACACAATATATAATGTTGGAATCTACAGCATCATACTACATTTCCTGTATCCCCTACCTTTTAGATCTGCCAAAAAAATGTGTGACTGGGAACCTTTAGTTTGGAATGACACTTTTCTGTGCATGTATTTATTTGCATGATTAACAATCATGCATTTTCATGTGCTGTCCTTGACATCACTAGGTCGGTCACAGAATCGAAAAATGGACAATGCACAAAAGCAAAATTAGGTGGAATATTGAATTTTTCTTATCAAACAATAAATACATCAGTAATTATAAAGAGTCCAAGCTAGAAAACTTCTGAATGTATTCTGAGTGTTATGTGCAGAAGAGGGATGAGACAAGGGAAGCTTTAAGTTAACTGCCAAATATTCCAAGAACATTACTGCATGTCCTTCTTACTTTATTTATTATTTAATTATGTAATTTAATAGACAAGCATGTGGTTGTCAGATACAGACATCCAGTCAATGATGTTTATTCCATAACGTATATTCCATTTGTCACAGTAGGCATGATTCTACTGCTGCCTTAAATGGGATAAAAACTGATCATTAACATGGTTGATCCCACAGTTTAACTCAGTGAACTTTTTGGCATATTTTCTGATTTATTGCAATAAAAAGGAGACTCCACACATCACTGCTTTATTTAGGTGTTCTAGTGTCTGTTACAGCTACCATCTTTTCCAAACTCGTTCATTATTCCAGTATATACTGCTGTACAGCACACAATAGACTCAGCAGGACAGGGTCTATATACATACTTCATATCGTGTATGACATATGCGTGTTTAGATCTCACAGTGTTCACATCATGTGTGAATGTGGAAGAAGCAATATGTCGTTCCTTGTCAGCCAGACAAAAAACTCCAAAATGGACAACCATACAAGAGTTAGAATTACCTGCCTCTGGCAACTACAGCAACCCCTAGGGTCTGTCATCTAAAATATTATATAGATTGAAACATAGTACTGCTGTAAACTTGATATATTTATTTAGCTCCTATTGTCAAGGTGGATAAAGTGGTATCAGACAATAATTTCAACATGGAGCCTTGTCTTGTGTTTTACTGTTTATTTTTTCCCCAGCAAAGCTCTAGAATGTCATGTTGTATGATAGATTAGAAACACTTCTGGATTACTATTAGGGAAATTAGAATAGATTTAGAGTGGTCAGGCTAAGCATGACAAACACTCTGTTGCTTTGTTTTGTTTTATTTCATGATGGTAGTGTCAGAAACAGTATTAGCAGGAATAATACCACAGTAATTCTCATCTAATCTAAAACTCAAGAAGAGCCATATAAATTCTGCAGACATCCCCAGTCAGTGTATTCTCTGTAGGGCTATTATAAATGGAACATAACCAAAAGAAGATAAAAAATGATTATTAAGTCAATTACGTACTTCAGTGTTTTCATTTTCTTCTGTGTGTACAGGTTTCTCTAACTTATATATCCTCAATATCTCTCTGGTGACCCATATAACCTAGATTTTGTCTTCAATTGAGAACCTGTGGGACCAGCAATTTTGAAACAATATAGAACAAAAAAATTGATTGGGTACCTCCTCTGCTACATCTTTTCTATCTAACATAAAATAACACAATTTTCATGAAATCCTCTGTGTTCAGAAACCCATTTACTTTCAGTATGACAGGTTTATTAGTGCCTAGTACTGAGTGCATTGTCTTCAAAGATATGTTAGCTCTATTTACTTATATGTATATATTCCAGTCATATTTTTTAAAATAATAAATAATAAAAGCTTTTTCACATATCAAAACTTGAAGAAAACTGATGTTTATGTAAATATAAAATTGTTTTCTAAATTAACAGACAGATATTATGTACTTCTATTCATTAGGGACTTTAAATTACAGGCTAATGAAGCAAATTGGTAATATAGAGTAAATGTGATGTGACTTGTTAATTTGTGTTAATTATTGTTTTGTTATACTAAAATGGCAAATTTGTGCAGAAATAAGATCAGTTGTGCAGTTCCAGATTTTTTTTGCACTTAACCAGCAGGAGCAGCTGGTTTCTGATGGATCTTCCCAGTTAGGGTGGAAATGATACATTGGCTAAGTGTGTACATCAGGTCAAGGGCGTTATTGGATAACACAATAAGCAGAAGAGAGCTACAAGAATGCAGCCAAATGGAGGGCACTAAAACATCTTAGCATAAACTCTGGCAACTTTCCTCCATCTACATTCCAGGCTTAAACTAAAGAATTCTGTAGCAGTTTGAAACATATAGTAAGTCATCCATGAAAAACTCCTACACTGAGTGGTTAACCCATGCTGTGACAGTCATAACTCAATAGGCACCCGCAGTCTTCTGTCTCAAGGAGAATTCTAAGATGGATCTTCGCACCTATCTCTGTTCTGTTGCAGGCCCCTGTCATCTTCTTCTTGGGACCTTTGGCCATCTTTATTGGCCAGACTGGGTTGTCGTAACTCATGTGCATCGATTCAGTCCCAGAAATCACAGGGGGAACTGGGATTCTGGGTATTCTTTTAAATGTTTTTGACAGTTCAATGGTGTGATCAGACATGTAAGAGTCATTAGGGATATCAAAGGGATATCACCTGCAACAATACCCTGCCCCATTTGAAGCTAGAATAGTATAGAAGATCCTAACTCAACACCCCCACTCCATTTACTTAGATTCCCAGGGACCCATGAACTAAAGAGGTGCTGCACCTATTCCTTTTTCACAATGCATGCATAATGCATATTGCTTCATCTTTACACTTCATTTTAAGCTACATATGTGGATTATTGAAGAAACATTTTATAAATCTTTAAACTTTAAAGTTCAACTCCAGCCAATATATTTCTTGATTGGAAAAAGCAGGGGCGTGTTAATGCTTCTCTCTAGTTTTAATTATTATTATTAATAATAATAATAAAAATAATAATAATAAACAGTATTTATATAGCGCCAACCTATTACACAGTGCTGTACATTAATGTGTTTACTGTGTCTCTTTTGAAAAAAATTATCATTCTGCCAGGACAGAAATTTTGAGCAATACCTCCAAGACCTTCTAACATTACTTTTATGGCTAACTGTGCACACACAGTGCACTATGGCTCTTGGTATGTGTCTTGTGGTGTTCTGTGGTGTGTTGCCATTGAAAATTGTAAAGGGTTGCAATGCACTGCACACAGGATTGCATGTTACCCCAGCATACATGTAATAATTGGGACCAAATATTTTATAGATAAAACATATTTGCTTTCTGATGCAGGGGCCAGTGTACATTGCCCAACAAGTTGGCAATCGGTTTTCCATAGATCTGCAAGCTCCAACACATCCTCTTCAAGGGCCCAGCAGTCAAATAAGCTGTAACTGATTCTCATATAAATGTTTTTACAATAGTGGAAAAAATTAGTAAAAGCCTTTAGGGCTGTGGAGAAAATGTGCCAAAAGTTGAAAATGATGTTGAAGTTGAAAAGGTTTCTATAGCAAACATTTTGCTGAGCCTTAGGATTAGCTGATTTTGCAACAAAAGGTGAAGGTTTTTTACTTAAAAAATAATATACAGGGTCAAGAGGGAACATACATAAATGTAAACATGCCTTTGTCCTTTAAAGCTGAACTCCAGGCAGATGTACAAGACATATGCAACTCTGTATTTATTAATTTATCATTGAATATGCCTAAATCTGACATTGTATTAGCATCTTGCAGTAAACTGTACAGGGATCAGGCTATAAAAAATGTTGAAACTGAGGTGGGTTTCCACCAAGGAGATGTGTGGGCTCTTACCAAAGAAGTTGTTCTGTAATCCAACTAACCATCTATAAAGATGTTTATTATCCTTTGTTCCTGTTTCTTCTATCAAGAAACGTGATATAATAAATTTGTTGATCCAGTTTGTGTATTTACTGCTAAAAGTAATTTCTACTCTGATTCCAAAGTCTTCTGTTAAATGAATTCATACCTCACTCCCCAACTGACTCCCCAAAAAGAGTGTTAAAGAAAAAAACGAAGATCAGTTTTACTTTACATAAAAGGGTTGTCTACTGAAGCACAGAAAAACCAAATCCCCTAATCTATTAGACAGGACTGTACTTTTAGGATGAGTTGTTTACATTTCAGGACTTGATGTACTGGAGTTCAGTCAGGCAGGCATTTAATGCTTTCTGGGCTGATATTATAACCAACTCAGTCATAATACACAATATAAAAAGTGTACAATGTAACATTATTGGTGAAATATAAAAAATATGCATATGGTGCCAAATGAAAATGTTATACTCCTGTAGTGTGTTCACACATTATGATTATTTCATAGGTAGCTATATTCAGACTCAGACACAATATCTTGCATACAAAACAATTTAAGAGAGAAACATAAATTCAAGATGAAACAGAAGAATTAGTGGTGTAGTTAAAGGACCTCTAAAATAATTTTATTTTAATTTCCGTTTCATGTAACAAAGCTATTAAGTGTCATGTAAAAAGCTACTTAAAAATATTCACCAAAATGTATAATTTTTTTGATTCTAGTGCCTTGTATCCAGAGATATGAAATCTTTTTTTAATACTTTGGAGCACTTTGCATAAAGTCACACTTTAAAATGTATTTTCCTTAATGCTCCAAAAATCCTTATCTTATTACATTGTGTTTCACAAAGTGACTGCTAGACAAAATGCTGGCTATCATGTTTGTACATTCTGATGACAAATGATGACATTTTTATACAGTAGATGACATTTTTATCTGTGCATGGAAAAAGTCCTGTCAGTTGGGGAGTGAGGGATCGTTAAATGGAGATAATTATAGATACATTTTATGTCGTATTGTAGAATAGGTTTACAGTAATTCTGAAATAAACATGTAACCTAATTATGTTATTGGAGCCAGCATTTTTCCCTATCCTCTGGCTTCATCTTGGCATAGCCGTTTGGTATGAATTCATTAAGCAGAAGACTTTGGTATCAGAGTAGAAATTACTTTTAGCAGTAAATACACAAACTGGATCAACAAATTTATTACATCACGTTTCTTGATAGAAGAAACAGGAACAAAAGGATAATAAACATCTTTATAGATGGTTAGTTGGATTACGAGACAACTTCTTTGGTAAGAGCCCACACATCTCCTTGGTGGAAACCCACCTCAGTTTCAACATTTTTTATAGCCTTTAGAACCCAGCATGTGATCACTACAGATGACAGGCACAGTGTATAATGATAAAAAAAATGAAAATTAAATTATACACCTGCAGCCAGGTAAATGAACTTTCACCTCTTCTGGACTTCGTGGCACCATAATGATTACAGCCCTGGTTGGATTGGAATAGAGTAGTTTCACAATTTTTTCTACCCTCATCATATCCTTGGACAAACATTTGCCTAGACACATTCCTACAGAGGGGATAATGTCAAAGTAGTCATAAGGAATGGTACATGGCTGACCAATGCATTGTTTTATGCTAGGCATAGTTTGAAACAAAACTATAGATGTTAAAATTCATAGTTAGAATTAATAAAAAAGAAAGTGACCAACAGTACATTGAGTAAATTGGTTTTGGTAACAATCTGGCTTTAAAGCAAATTAAATCACTGCACTTTATTCTCTAGACACAGGGATTGTTTTCCCATTGTAAAATCCACCCTTATTCATATTGTGACTAAGTAAAATCACAGCAGTTACTTCCAGTTATACAGAGGCAGTTTTTTTAACATTTTTTAAAACCAAGTAAAATCACAGCAAATAGTTCTAGTTATACACAAACAATTTCTTTCCATTGAGGAATAAACTTTTGCCTGATTTCTCAGCACACTCAAAATTTCAATTTTAAAGGGAAATCAAACCCACTATTGCTGTGTGATGTCAAGCTAATTGTCTGGAATACTTATTAGATATGTAACTCTATGTATGCACATGCACTAACCTAAAGTTTCCCTTCAATAAACTAAATTTTAATATTCTCCTATTACTGTATATTTAGTACGCTGTAACTTTTTGCAAACCAGGATCTTATTTATTCTAGGTACAGTGGGGAAATAGAACCTCTTCCTGTTTTTTCTTCATTTTCTGAAACATGATTGGAGAGTTTACTCCTCACTTCCTTTTCAGATAATATTGTGTCACATGGAAAGGGTGTTATGAGTAATCTATCCAAGCAACATAAGAGACAGCAACCTAAGCACTCTTGTTTAGTGGAGTAAACATTGAAACCTCATTAGGCCCCATTTTTACACTTATACACACATTTTAATACATGACAAAAAACTAAGGAATGGTGTACTGTATGTGTGCTAATTTGCATAATACACTTTGTGGATTCTTTTTATATTTGTTTGTCATTGAAAAACATAGGGATTACAGATCCCAATATGAGTCAATATCAATATATCACTGACATAATTGTTCTCCCTGCCTACAGATACCCACCCATCGGGGAAGGCAGTGTCTATAGACAAATAGCACATGCCCAGAACTGTCACAACAGACAGAGGGAATGCTCTTTTATTAGCCTGCATCGTATCGTCTCACCCAGAGAGAGATGTCCTGAAGAGGATGCTCAACTGTTGGGTTCTCCAACTATCTAAATAATGACAGAGAGGAGGGAGGAGAAACATAACGATAGATGAGGAAGAACAAAAGGAAGCAAATATCAAATCAAGTCAAAAATAGATCATAATACTATAATATTACTTTAAATACAATTATCATCAATAAAAATTTTTGAATTTTCATTATGTAAAGAATAGTATAGAAATATAGTAAACATGCAGAACATTACAGGCACATGAAAAAGCATAAATAACTATGTTTAATGATGTGTACTGTACAACATAGGAATAATAAAAATAAATTGAACTATGGGGGTAATGATCTTACAATTGGCAATAGCATTATTGTGTTCATAGATCCTTTTTTTCACACACACATTGAAAAGATACACTACCCCTGTGGTAACACAATTCACATAATGTTGGGATTTGAACAACAAGCCATTTGGAAGAGAAATAGTTGTGGAATCTAAAATCCATATACATTGATAGCACCCTTTACATTAAAGGTGCCCTGTTTTTGTTCGGATGACAGCATACGATTGCTCCCATAGTGACACATAGAGACGCAAGTATACTCCAATGTTTTTGTAACAAGAAGAGAACCTGTTGAAGTTATTATTATTATTAAACAGGATTTATATAGCGCCAACATATTACGCAGCGCTGTACATTAAATAGGGATTGCAATGGAGAGAACTACAAAGAGATGCAGCGGAAGAGGAGCGGAGGGAAGGATGGATGAGTCTGGCTGCAGCATTCATAATAGATTGTAAGTTGTTGTGTAAATATAGTGATCATTTTTACCATGTTCAGAGTTGTAGGCTGTGGGGCACCATAAAGTAGGTTAGGTTGGTCCAAATATTTGACTTTGTTGTAGGACTTCTTCAACAATTTTGTACTGTAACCTCTTAAAAGTAGTCTCTCCTTTAAAGCCTTAGCCTAAATCTCAAAATCCTCATTCAAAGTACAGTTCCTTTTAATACCTAAAAATTGGGCATACCCAGGTTTTAAACTTGACGCATGAAGGACAGTATTACCTGTGGTCTTTTTGAGATACAAATTGGGAAGTATGGTGAAATCAGAATATAAATTGTTAGGTCCAAAAAGTTATACATTGAAAATTATAGGTCAAAGTAAATTTCAAATTAAATTAATTGTCCTAAAATTTAAACAGAATCTCCTGAAGTGTATTTATATTGCCTGTCCAGAGAATGAGGACATCAAAATACAGTATCTGTGCTAGGATAATATGTGGCACAGGTTCACAAAAATAATTGTTTCTCTCAGCCTCCTAAATAGAAGTTTGCATAGGTGGGGGGCACATTTCCCATGTTCCCATGGCCACACCTTTAATTTTGTAGGCAGAATTGATTGTTAAATATGAATTTATTTCTTGTTAAAATAATGAGTTGCGGGATAATATAAAATTATTATGCTGTACTTGTGACTCTGTCTTGTGAGATAAGAAAGAAGAGACAACTTCTAGCGCCTTAGCATGTGGTATCTGGGAATAAATTGCAATAATGTCCAAAGCAATTCTAGAGTGTCTTTTAAATATGAAAGAAGATTTACTACCAGTGGACAAAGCTAGGTGTCCACTAGTATGCTAGCTTTAGATGATAATGAATTTAATCCTGAAATAATTGAACATCCTGATGGTTTTGAAAGACTTTTATGAACCTTAGGCAGATCCTACAATGTAGGCGTGTTAGGGTGTTTACCGTGTTTCCCCGATGATAAGGCAGGGCCATCAAATAAGACAGCCCCCCCTTTTTAGGAAAAAATGAAAAATAAGCCCCCCCCCGCAAATAAGCCACCCACCGATTACCGTATTTTTTGCCATATAAGTTGCACTTTTTCTTCCCCAAAACTGGGGGGGAAAAGTTAGTGCGTCCTATACGACAAATGTGTTAAAAAAAATAATTAAAATATTATACTCACCCGATACCCGGATCCTGCGTGTGTCTCTGCAGCAGCGTGTCTCTCCTCTCCTCTGCCAGCATCGTGTTTTCTCCTGTCTGTAAAGCAAAGCGAAAGAAGCCGGCACAGCGCCACCTGCTGTTCCCTGTCCTAACTGCCGTACAATAGAAAAAAAGCACAGAGTGATCAGAAGGGGAATTTGAATGACAGAGTGATCAGAAGGGGAGTTTGAATGACACAAGATGATCAGAAAGGGAATTTGAAAGGCACAGAGTGATCAGAAAGGGAATTTGAATTGCACATGAGTGATCAGAAGGGGACAATGATTGGCACAGATTGATCAGAAGTGGACATGAATGGCTGTAGTCTTCTTCATGGGTAAATAAGGCATCCCCCTGAAAATAAGCCCTAGAGCATATTTTGGCCTTCAAAAAAAAATAAGACAGTGTCTTATCATAGGGGAAACAGGGTAAGTATTACATTTTTTTTTATAGTTTTGGCATCTATGATACCTTGTAAGAATGATTCATTTATCAATAAAGTGAATTCTGAATGAAAACTGTTAAGCATAGGTTTAGGAATAGGATGGTACCTATCTGGGTTATTCAAGATATCTAAACCCATAGTGACATACCATTCATTATCCATTGGATCAATGTTTCCACCCTTATCAGACAGTTTGAATTCAATACTTTAATACGTAGGGCTGATTTCTGAGTCATTAGATTTGTGGATGTGGAAGATTGTGAATCTCCTCCTTGAGTATGTTTACAAATGTAGTGATGTGTGGTTTCAGTGATAGTTGGGGAAAATAGGTGGATTTAGGGTGGAATTTAGTAATGTCTGAGGATAACATTGGATAACATTTATGCACAGTGGGGATAGACGAGGTCTGGGATTGATTTTCATGCATAAAGTAATTGCATAGGGTCCTGTAATAAACTTACTGTATATGATAAAATACTGTTTATTATAGCTCAAAGTATCTACACTCAAAGATGCAGGTGTTGTTGTCTGTATGTCAGCTTTATCAAACCTAACTTTCAGAAGAAGTTTTAATGTGTTTAGACAAATTTATCATTTATATAGTTGGTTTTGTGCTAGTTGAAGTGATTTTATGAGGTAATGATCTTTTTGCCCCAGTTTCTTTACTGAAAGAGGGGTAATGGATTGTCTAAAAAAAGAAGGTATAGTTGTGTTTTGGGTATTACTACAAATGCAGGGTTTCCTATAGTAGGAGGGGAACCTAAGATTGACGATTCTGAGAGTTGGTGAAGTAGAAGGGATTGTTAAAAAAGTAAATTACGTAGTAATAACGCCCTTAGTGGTAATCCCGAGTATGACTCGGGGTGGACTTTCCATGCAAAAAGCAGTAATCCCGAGTCACACTTGGAGTCACTAAAAAGATTAAAAAATGTATACAATACACAGAAATCTTGATATATATATAATTATAATATATTTATATATATATTATATATGCTACTGTACAGTTATATTACATGTATCACTGTTTTTTTATTTTAACAGATTTTTGTGTTTTTTATTTAAAGTTTATTATTACATTTATTACATATTGGACATATTTTGGTGAGTTATGCCTAGGAATTATAGGCCTACAATGTAAAATAGATTTCCATGCAAAAAAAATATAACGCTTTTTGCATGGAAATACGGACAGAATTAGAACGCTAGGGGGGTTAAGCCCAGCCAAGCCCTGGATGGTAACTGGTGGTGATTGGACAGCCAAGCCCTGGCTCATAGCTGGAACTGATTGAACAAGTGGGGATGTTGAAGAATGTGAAGGTTTAATCATAAGAGTAATTTTGGAAACTTGACGTTTAATTTCTTCCTTTCTGGTTTGCATGTTCTCACTAGCATTTTGTTTCCTGCTTTTGAAGCCAGAAAAAAAAGCTTTAAGTTTAGTTTGTTGCAATATTTTGGCAGTATTTTCAACCAGAAGTTTCAACCTCCTAGATTATTCTCTGTATTCGTACCATATAGGTTCTTTAATGTAAGAATATGCGCCTAAATTTGACCTTTAACAGGTGATTTAATGCCATGTTCTGTTCTGGCGGTCATTGTCACCAACTTCTCCATTAAGGAAATATATTTTGTCAAACAAGTGATGAACAAGGCATAACAAATTAGTCTAAACATATTAGAAATGTTAGGTTTATCTTCGTGAAAGTAAGGAATTGGAGCATGTGGTTTAATTCCTAGTAGATTCACTCAGCCTTTTTCCCATAAGTCTAATAAACAATCAAAAAAATAAAGCATTTATGTATGTTCTCAGCTGGCATTTTATGTGCCTGAGGGTTTGTCCGTTCTTTGGTATCATCTGTAGCAGCTGCAATTGCATCTAAATGAGTCAAGAAAGTATCTTATTGATTACTATAGGTTTAATATTTCTTATTACACCACTCTATTATCTTCAACATTTTCCATGCCTGATTACCGCTTTATAGGTCTGTCTGTGATTAATAGAAATAAATCTGGCACAGCCTAAACATAAATGCCGGTTTGTACATTCATAATTGAATTGAGATTAGCTGTATTTATCAAGAAACCTTAATATAACATGGCTCATTGATTTAAACAAACATTGATAACAGAAATAATGCTATACATTAGACAGCAGTAAATAGGTTAATGTGGATCTCCTACATGGAATAAGAAATAGTAGACACTATTTAAACACCATAACATAAATTTCATTAATAAATATGATTTGTTCAGTTAATAAGCCAAAGGAAAACATTATGGTTACTGAGTTGCATTGAGACAAAAAGCACACAGCAGTGTTTGCTAGCCACAATATCAACAGTCAGTTTTTGCTACTTTTTTCAGTTACTCGTTGCTTCACCTAAACAAGAAAACATTGAGGGCACATGCACACTTTAGCAATGACTTCCTGCAGTAATGTGTGGAGTATAGCACCAAACATGGTGAGATATGTTAGGAAGACTTGCAGTATGTTGCTGCTGGTAATATTCAAAGTATACTGGCAATAGGAAAGAGGCACTCTACTTGCTTACATGCAGATTTTGCTTATTTGTAAAGTATTTTAGGAAACTAAAAACCTGGGATGCTCTATTGCACAAACAACTATTGCATTGACGTGGGCCTGATTTCAGGTTTTTTGGATCACCAAGGTTCGCTGATAAAAGTGTATCTTTCCAGTCTTGGAGATTTTCAATAAATCAGGCCCATTATATCTAAAACAAATTAGTAGTTCAAATATTGACTTTCTTTTTGCATGAGAGTTTTAAATATCTTTGTAAGGAAGGTGAAGCTGCATGTAGGTAACTACTATTGTATCAAACTTTAGGTATACTAAGAAGTACACTTTTACTTTAATATGCAAATTTTTTTTAAGATTTAATTAGAATATATTACAGGTTTACAGTTTACTTATTCTTATAAAGTTTTAAATAAGCTTTTACATTGTTAAGCAAAATATTCTCCACGTTCACTATACAAGCACTTAAATTGTTGCACTATAATGTCCTCCCCTCATAATAATAATAGAAAAGTTTTTCTCAATCCAAGTTCCTCCACAGGACACTAGGGGTTGTTTGAGCAATGGCAGAATGATCCCCACCTGTATTCCTAGGGATCCGAATTGTTGACTTATGTACAATATAGTTGTTCACTTCTGCACTAACCAGCTTTGGAAAGAGGGGGCACCAAAATCAAAATGTTGTGCTTCTTGACTAAACATTAAATCTAGGAGGGCATTCTCCAAAGTTGCTTGGAGTACAGGACATAATAAAGAAGAGCCAAACCTTTAAAATAGAAAATTGCAGTCAACCAGGTCCTGTATTGCAGAAACAACAGACAATGTTCCTTCTGTAATAAAATAAATGTACCTGCCTGCACACAGTTTTTCATTTACGCTTGTTTCTGATTCAATCTTGGCACCACCATCTTCACACATCCTTTTTCTAGGGCTCCAATCCTTGGCTATCTTGGTTACCTAGGCCAGAAGGAAGTAACTCCAATGCATGTGTGAAGAAGTTCAATTAGTCTTGGCAGTCCTGGGGAATTCCGGAATACCCAGTTTATTCTGGCATCCTTTACTAAAAAAGTATTTTTTTTTGCAGAAGGGACCTTATCTGTGTCTACTGCAGAAAATTCTGCTCTGTGGAGGTGATGGAGAATTGCAGAAGAAATGTACTTAAAGTGTACGCATAGTCAAAATTTTACAGGTTGCCATTTTCTAATAGTTTGCTCCAATAAAGAATCCTGTTCTGCATTTGGTAGCTCCAGTGTGTAACCCCATGGATCTGTCATTAACCATTGTTTAACTGAATACTGTTGCCAAATGTTTTTCAGCGTTCTTGCTCTTGATTTACTTTACTAAAAGTAAAAAAAAAGGAAACATGACATTTTACCAATTCTAAGACTGCAAACTGGTTAACAGAATCATACTGCATGAACTGCTTGTTGGGTGGATTACCACTTCAGTAATTTTTGTTACAGGTAGCCCCCAGGTTACATATGAGATAGGGACTGTAGGTTTGTTCTTGTATGTAAGTTGGAACAGGTACAATATTTTAATAAATGCAATTAGGAAAGATGTTTGTCTCAACATAATATTAGACAGCATGGTGTCAGTTACTGTATAAAATCCTCACTGTGAGCTAATCACAAACAAAGCAAAAAAAAAAACAAAAAAAAAAACTTTATGGAGCCTAGACATTCATTATCTTCTGGAGCAAGCTGTGCTTTGATATGCAAAAAGAAACAATTGCAGAATTTGTCTCGGTCATTAAAGAGTTACAGAACAGCTAAAGACTTCTTCTGCAAGACTTCTTCTTGGATGCAAACCACCCCCTCCCCCCATCAAGCCTCTCTCCTGCACATGAATGAGCAGGGAAGCCCTGTTCATATCTAGGAGTCGCCCGTATGTCGGACATCCTTAACTTGGGGACTATCTGTATATAACTATATTATTCAATGAGAAATGTTTTCATTGAAAGGTGCTAGTAAACTTTGCTAATGATGCACCTCATTTATATATAGTGGAAAGGTTATCTTTGTGTGCCTTACATATTGTACTGTTTTATTGCATTGTGGTACAAAGCTTGTGTCACTGATAAAAGGTTAGAACTGAGAATGTTAAAATAATTAAACTGAACTATATTACACTGTAGTCAATGACAAGAAACAAGAATTCAAGGTGTCAAGTTCAAATGTCTGTATATTTACAACTGTAAGTTACTTTCCAGCTAATCATTTGCAGTGCCGTGCATACTGTTCTCCAAATAGGAAGAAAATTAGGTAATCAAAAAAGCAAACATATTAGTTGTCTCCATCAAACTTGAATAATGAATGATAATGATACTCCCTAAGTAAGATCCTGCTCACAGGCTAGATAACGGTACTTGAAACCTGAACTACTAATATGTTGTACTGATATGATATATATATTACATGTTTGCATCAGGATTCCATACATTTGTATATGAAGACGTAGGGGCTTATATTTCAGATCAGGCACATATGCATTAAAACAAAACTAAAGGCAAAATCATTTTTATGTCCCTCTGTAACATTGTTGTAATTCTGGATGATTCTGCCAGCCTGTTTAATTTTTCAGCTTCCTTTACCATGCCAAGCTGTTAAGCAAAAGCAGCAGTTAGAATGTTGAGACATAACATTTATTACTGACATTGGTGCTTACACAAGTCAGCTTTAAATAATTTAAATAATTGTATCATTATTTATGTACTTCTGGTCTTGGAACATGGCACAAAATATGAATTTTCTGTGTAGTTTTGTATTTTAGCTTGATTTTAATACACATAATAGAATGTGATTTGGAGTAATACTCTTCTGTTACTGCAGGAAGCTACAACAGGAAGCTTATTGAATGTGAATAGAATTTTCAACTCACTGAGTTGGTCTAAAGCAAGGGAATTTGAACTCTCCAATCTTATTATCTTGTGACATGTTAAAGTGGTAGTAATGTGATAAGGTACTGAGAGATCGGGGATGAATTGAATAACCCTTATGTGACAGATAGAGATGATTTCAGTGGTGAACAATGTTTTCTTCTTCAAGCCAAGCTAAATACTCAGGATTCCACCTGTGCCTTTGGTAATAGTAATTTTATCTAGCAAAGTTGTAATTTGTCTTAAACTAATCTCATTAATATGCAAGTCAAATGAATTGTCATGTGCTAAGTAACCTGAAGTCATTGCTACGTTAGATCTACATAAAGAAGTACAGGTCTATAGACTGATGGAACTTCTGATGGCCAAACTAAATGACCGTTTGGAAAAGCACCAGGATATATGGTCTATAGGGGACTTACCTGCAGAAATGAAGGTGAATAACTTGTCTGTGTTATTTTGTGTACACCCTAGTACAACTCTCTGCTTTGCTTCTCAGACTTTTTTGCTGTTTTAATATTATTATTTTTGTTATTTCCCTCCTCTTGGAATATATTTAAATTAACCCTACTGTAACTTTAGAATATATGACTATTTCTTTATTATTTATTTATTGTTGATTAACCAATCAATTTTGTGTAATTCAGTTTTACAGTTATCTGTGGGAATGGCATTTCCTTACATATTTTGGGAAAAAAAGTGTCCCCCTTCCCTATCTGGTATTCACCTTCTTAATAAGTACTGCAACTAAATAAACTTTAAGAATTCTTTCTCTGACCATTACAGGTATGTAAGAGTCTAGTGTTGTCAAAAAATTAATCTGAATTTCTTTGACTTGTTTGGAATGCTGTCTGCAATTAAATATAGATAACTGAACATCAGATGTTTGAAGTCCCAAGCACCATTCACCGGTGATGTGCTTCGAAAACCAGGCTTTTATGCTGCAACAAATCTTTTAAGCCTTGATTTCACAAATGACCTTCATAACGTTGATGGATGGACAATGACATTACAGGATTCTGCCAGTTTTGTTGTCAATTCCACATTTGTCTTCGCTCGATTCCTTGAGGGTATTATCTTCAGGAATTGCTCATCTTTGTTAGACAGCTTTCAGGCTTCCAGACATGGGTTTGTCAATTACACTTGATTTTTTCCTTGTACTGCTTGATAGAGCCTTCAATATACAAGGTGAAAAAGAAAAAATGCAAACGACTCTGTTCAGTGTTATACTTTATTTAGGTAGTATTTCATTGCATTTGTAATGTTTTATGGATTTTTAAAAATGAAACAGTTTGACACAAAAGTGATATCTATGTCAACGTATAGAAAAACTGGTTATAAAAACCATTATTAGCTATACAGACTAGGTAACAAAGACACAGAAGTAGTGAAACTGAGAGACAGTATTGGCTATTTTACATCTAGTATATATTACACTTGACAATGCCTTCTAACCATGTTTTGCTTATGCATGTTATATTAGATTAAAATATATAAGTGCAATAGAGTAATACATTGGACGGTACTTGTTACCTTGTTGACCTCAGCATGATGCTTTTTAAGTTAGCTTCCCTGTGACTTTAAAGGAAAAAGTTGATAATGATTTAGGCACCCTCTCTATTTTATGTCAATGTTACAGTCTGTGAAAGTATGTTTAAAAATGTATTTGTTTGCAGTTTTATTGATACATCTGGTTCAATTGTCAAAATCAAGTCAGTGCAGTGTTAAAGCCTGGACTTTACTTTTAGTATAATAGACTATGTATAGTGCATTTATGAAGGCATTAAAATCTGATTGTCATTTTGCCACATACATGTTTGAAATGAACGATAGTAAATTTCATGTAAACTGAAAGCCATGCATCATGTTGTGGTGCTTGATTTGCAGCATCTCTGTGGAATTTCAGATTGCTTAGTATGTCCTCAATAAAAAAAGCAAGCTTGTTTATTCCAATATACCTTAGGTAAGGTAAAGGTTGAGCGCATATAAATATTGTTTGAATGTTTTGTTCACCTAAATCCAGTTTATAGCAAAGAGTGATAGAGTTTTCCTCAGAGGTCTTTTATTTTATTCAAATTGTATTATTGAGAATAGGCCCCTGGATCACAACACAGTGCTAATTATGGCAATGGCCTGGTTACTCCTGGCTGTAGGGCCTATAAAATACAATTTCTATGCTGCTGTAACTCTTTCATCCTTAATCATTTTTTTTTTATCCTTATTAAATGGAACTTGTGGAATTTTGCTCAATGCCAACGTTTTTTAAACCCTTCTCATACCAGCATGGGATTGGTTTAATAAAGTAACATAGACTGTTAGCAAAGTGTATGAGGTGCAGGCAAAATAATTTTTTATACACTTTCTTCGATGAAGGTATTTTTAGGTACTTTTTTTTTATCACATTCATTTTACTAAGTGACTTGAAAGGTGATAACTTGACTTTGCTTAGTGAACAGCCTAAACTCTTTTAATGGGCCTGATTTATTAAAGCTCTCCAAGGCTGGAGAGGATACACTTTTCACAGTGAATCTGAGTGATCCAGCAATTCTTGAATGGAACTGGACTTTGAAGAAATCCATTCTAGGTTTGCTGGATAACCTTTCACTGTGGAAAGTGTATCCTCTCCAGCTTTGGGGAGCTTTTAAAAATCAGGCCAATTAAATCAACCACACTGTGTTGTTAAAAGAAGGAAGGATCTGAAAATCAACCAGCACTTGCCAAGCTAAAAAGTGTATGTTGACCATTTTAAAGTTTTTGCTATTTGAGCCTTAAACCTAGATGGACCTCGCAGCAAATGCACCAGTAATATTCAGGGATAAATGCTTGGCCCTAGCAGCAAACTAGGGGTAGGTAAGTGCTTTAAAACAGGGCTTGGCAATATTGTAAAACAAGGCCTGAGAAGATCTTTAATTTCTTGAAGGGCTGAACCATCTCCATCTCCAGATCACAGTAAATTATAAATTTATGAAATACAACAGATCTATTACATAACCTGACTTGTTTATACCAATGTTTGTAATAAACAGCCCAGGGTCATTTCTAATTCCTAATTTAATATGCTGTTTAGGTATTAAAAAATGGTCAATAACATTTCAATTAATATAGTAAGGTGAGATTTCCTCTACTCAAAGTGCCAATAGGCCATATCCCCATTTTTTGAAAACATTAAAGAAAAGAGAGTAGGTTTTTGGCCTTTTAAGGCCAAATTAGGTACAGTTGACATATAGCCTAAAATGATTTTTTTCAATATCAAACATATACCAACCATATTTCAGCTTAAAACATATCATAACAATTTCTCCTGTGCTAGACACCAAATCAATGGGTTCTAGATTGTTGACGCGTTTCGCAGAATAAAAAATCTGCTTCTTCAGGACGGTTTCAGGAGATAAGATTGCCTACATCAGTTCCAGCATCTCGTGACCGGTAAATGTTTTAACCGGTAAGCAAGGGAAGGCAATAACCAGTGCACATGTCTCCAAGTGAAATCCTATTATTCCTCATTAATCCATGTGTACATAAAAGGAGAACTTCCCAAACAAAAGAATAACAACAGATTTAAAAGAACCTGCTTTGTAAAGACAATTCAGATGCTAAACAGCGTGGTAGAGTCTAGCAAACAGTCCAACATGAGACGAGATAGAGAGGAGATGTTGCAGGTGATGATGAGCCCAGACCACTTGCAGATACTGTTGGGGGACCAGTATGAGATTAGGCAATCTCATCTCCTGAAACCGTCCTGAAGAAGTGGATCTTTTATTCCGTGAAACTCGTTGACAATCCAGAACCCATTGATTTGGTGTCTAGCACAGGAGAGAAATTGTTTTTATATGTTTTTAAGCTGAAATATGGTTGTTATATGTTTTGAGCATTTTAAGTTATGTCATTTGTTCCTAATGTGGCCTTAAAAGTCCCAAAACCTACTCTTTTTTCTTTAATGTTTTCAACATTTCAATTATTGTAGAAAAACTACAGTCACATTCAACAGATACTTTAAAAATGCTTCCTTTGGGTGATACCTTCTGAGTTTGAAGGACCATGTACCTGTTATCCTTGAGCAGAATTACCATTTGGTCTTAATGGTAAAACTCATGTGGTTTTTAAAGGTGCACTGGTAGTATTGTGGTTACATTAGATAACACAAAAGCCACACAACATTTAAAGTAAGATATAAAACATTATTTACACAAAACAAAACAAAAGAACATTACAGGTTAACTAGGTAAACACCTAGCACACATGGAAAGCATGGAGAAACAATATATTAATTCTTTTCTTTTACTTTCTCTTTTTTTGGTTTTTATTTGTTCATATACATAACAATAAAGGTACTATAATAAATGAAGAAAACCCGATAACCAATCAAAGGTTGGTGCTTAGACATAAGGTCTAGGTTATAATTTAGTAAAAGGAGGCCCAAACAGCATAGATTTCTTGGGTCAAAATGATTTAGGTGAGGATAGAGAATTAGGGAGTAATAAAGGAAAGTGTGACCCTACCTTTATAAAAAGTGGGTATTCAATCTGTTTCGATAAACAGTATGTAAATGAGTTTAAAAAAGAAAGAGGTTTGAGGCTCAAGGATTTTCATGCAGGAGGTAAAGTGTATTGATTGATTATTAAATACATAAACAATCTAATATGCATAAACAATTAACATTTGTTTCTTGTTAATTGTTTATTGTATCAATCAATACACTTTACTTCTTGCATGAAAATTCTTGAGCCTCAAACCTCTTTCTTTTCTCCACTCATTTACATTTTGAATCTAATCTAGAGGTGTCTCACCTAAAAAACTACATATAAATCTAAACAGTTAGGGGGGAGGACACACCCCATACAATGAATTAAACAGTATCTTCTTTTTCATGAATCTGCAGGACATGCATATAGTATAGTACCATAGGTACATATAGTTCTTTACCATAGGTGGATTTAAGTAAATCTATTCTGCAAGGATGCATTGCAATATTTAGGTGCTTTTTATGTAATTAGGTAGCTGTTGTTGTAATTGGGGTAAGTATAGTTTTGGCCTCATGTTTTTTTTTTTTTTAGTAAATACTTTTAATTGTTTTTTCTATTAATAAAATACAACATATACAATAGCACAAAACAGGAGATAGAAAATGGGGTGGGAGAAGAGATTGTAGAAAAAGAAAATGTCATATAAAATCATACAGCAAGAAAACCTAAACAAAAGCAGCAAAACCATAAATAAAAAGACAAACCTACAGAAAGGGACATAAATAACACCATTAACAACATCATATCCAAACCCATATCGCATACTACATTTAAAGACCCCTAGGAGAGGTATAACTATGATAGTGTGTGCATATGGGTATATCAAAGCAGCCAGATTTCTGAAAAGAATAATGTGTTGTATGGCAAGGTTTGAAAAGCACATGTGGCTTGCAAGATTTACAAATATTAGGTACATTCAATCCAATTTGCTCCAAGATGTGCAGTGAAATTGTGTAAATCATAAAAAAAATCTCCAAATTGGGATAGATGATTTTGTCACCCAGTGTGCATCAGGATCACTAAATAGAACTAAATTTATATTGTATACCTATTGAAAGATTGGAAGAGGTATCAGTACAGCCAGCAACACCACTCACCACAGAAAAAATGTTAGACCACTGGAGACAGGCTGAAATACAGCAGTAGCACAAATGTAAAATGAACAGCATTGTAAAAATGCATACAAAATTCCCAGCACACAGAATAGTTCCATATTGTGACAGAAATTTAGTGGTAATCTCCAGAATAGGTATAAACTGATAAATCCCAGGTCTACACTAGTTCTGTAATTAAAAAAAAGGTTTATAGATAATTACAAAACCTAAAACAGGAAGCCTGGCTGATCACGGGAGGGGATCGGTATTTTATTGCCTATATGCCAGGGTGGCAAAAAAAAAAACATGGAAAGCAGAATATTTTATTTCTATGGCAAGCATATAGGTAAGGCTAATAAGGTATGTACAGTATGGGAAATATTTTAGGTTACATTCTTTAAAAGCATAGTTACTATTCACTTAAAGTGCCAAAAATGCATTGGTTTTGTCTACCCCACAATGCTAATGTCATGACAGATTCCTTTTACCTTTCTCCTAACATAACTTAATTAAATAGAGCAGGAAACAAACATTCAACAGCAGCAATTATAACCTAATTTAATAAAGCCAAGCTAGGTTAGCACTTCATTCTATTAAAACATATATGTGTATGCATGTTGCATTAATCGTGATTTATATGGTGAGGTAAAATGGCCTAAAAGGATGTATTTGGAGTATTTTGCGACAATGTTTGTGTGCATGAATAAAGAAAGAGTAAACACAGATTAGCCTGAAAGATCATTTATGTGGTGAGAACTCCAAATGGGACAAGCTGAATAATTTGGTGCAGATGGAGAATGCCTGGGAAGAGCTGCTGTAATTAGACTCCTGATATTTTACTGCATAGAGTAAGTGATGACAGCTCAGTATTTACCTTTTGTGGTCCTGTATTATAATTGGATATTATTAAAATACAGTCATAGCAGACATTTAATTTTTTTTTCTTTTAGCTATTGTTTTTACTTTTTGCTGTTTCTACAAACCAAGACATTAATTGAAATGTTACAAAGCATAATATTTCAACTAATTGGCAGGATTGTCCCTATTTATTACTTTTGTGTTTGTGAAATATAACACATCCATGCCTAACATAACTGCAAAAGACAGAAACATCAGGCAGTATATATTATAAACAATCTGCACAGTGATTTGTCAACAAAAGTGCTTTTTTTACGGTTCTACACAAACTGAGATGGACAAATATACTTATCAGTTAATTTGGAGATGGGCAAATGAACTGAACAAAATACTATTCTTGAAAGGTATTAAATAGACACGGGAGAACTTACAGATACATTGGTTTAAAAGCAGGTGTCATCTAAATTCTTAGTGTAAGAGGGACCTTCTGACATTCACATACTCTGTTGGGAACTGAGAGGTCCATTACACAGTGCTCATTTGTCAGATTTTATTGGCATTATATTCTAGGATCAATTTTCTATGAAGGAAAGCTGTTTGTTTGTATAAAGACTCTCAAGGCATTGAGGAAGAATCATTCCATTTTCACCACTTCTGTTTTTAAATAAAGTCTAGACTTGATCAGCCATTTAAATGCTCATGAGCACTTCGTTAGTAGTCCTCCTTTTTTATTTTGGATTTAGTTATTAGTTCTTTGGTAGATTGTGCTTTTTGGTAAGTACAGTATTTTGCTGAGTGCATTTTTCTAGGACTTATTTCTGGATGGTGTCACTGGGAGCCATCACACAGGATTAGATGACATAGAAATATGTCCCACATATTCACAAGAAACATTTTTTGTTGAATTACTGTTGCATACTCTGTCTGTTTCCTGACAGTGAGATTGTATATTTCCAGGAACAACCCTTGCTTGTGTCCCTAACTCTACTTTGTCTCAACCCCTGGATATCTAATTTGGCCAACTGAGTGGAACACGGACCCTGGACTGTCTGTCTTCCCATTGTTTCCCCTGTACTTCTTTGTGGGCTCCTTGTCCACTGTTAGCTCTTCTTCAGGTACCATCCTTTGCCAACCTTTGAAGTCCTGGGGTCAACCATGTGCTGGGACAGTGCAACTAACCTCCTTAGATTGAGCCAGGGCTTTCTAAATGTAAAAAGTGCAGATTTATATTGGGGACTGGCATCCGGTCAGCATTTGTACTGGACCAGGACCTTAAAAAAGAACATATTTATATCATCCATATCTAGTTAGTTTTCAATCACAATTCCCAACTCCAGTTCGTTTAGAATGATACAAAAAGTATTTTTACTGAATTGCAAATAAGTATAACACATACTTATTTGCACATTGATTGAACAAGACCTCTGTATCTAAACTTACAAAAGTGTAAAAGTGTAGTTTTCTGGTGAACATAGGAATGGGGTTTGCTACCATATATTGCACTAATTTTCATGGTGTTATACTCCAGTTCCAACTCCCTCCAAATACTCTCCAACCTTTTCTGCATGCATTTAATTTTCCTTGGGGCCTGGTCAAATGATATAATTGATTCTCTCGGTACTGTTCTGCAGAGAATAGTACTCACTAGTTGCATAGTTAGGTTGAAAAGAAGATGCAAGTCCATCAAGTTCAACCACTAGGGAAATATCATATCCCAGATAAAAACCATATAGACATAGCTGTTACAGAGCAAGGTAAAAAAA
>NC_092858.1:50967238-50991189 GCF_032062135.1 Pyxicephalus adspersus | reverse complement strand
TCTCTAAAAATACCTGTTGTACACTCTACATGGAGAAAATAAACTAGCAATAAAATCAAAGGAATGCTTTATCATTTAATGAATAGATGAATTTGTCTGGCAGAGTGGATCAGCATTATGTTTTGGCTAAGTAAAGCTCTCTTCTATTGATAGATGTGATTTTTTTTTCAACCTAATAACAATGAGACTATATAAAAATTTTGACCTGGCGCTTTAACTAAAAGAAAAATATGAAACATCGGTTTTCTTTTACTCGGAGTAAAGTTAATATTGACAGGGTCAACTCAAAAGTATAAAAAATTGTGAATGATTTTAAAAAATACTTTTAGTAATGTCTTATTATTTCACTAGATAACTGTCTGCCAAAGCAAAATAAGTCACATTCACTGATACCTTGGTAAATGTGTATTTTCCTGTTCATTTTATTTTGGTTTATGACCCATTTTTTACGCTTATTTATACAGTATATTTTTATGTCATGCACTTACAAATTCAATGGAATGTCTACATATAGCTGAAGTTATATAACAATATACCAAATTGAACTGATAGGCATAGGATTTTTAGTATCTGAAAGGTGTGTCTCACTTACTCAAATTATTTTTCTTTCAGAAACTTGAAAAGTATGTAGTATTAAACTAAAATATTGAAGCAACAACCTGGGCTGTACATTGGAACAAATCAAGTTGAGGGATTATTTTTAATTTGGATTTGTTGTCCTGTTATTTTGCTGATAAGTCATCAGTCTATAGAAAACAATTTTTTTTGCAACATGTTTAGTAAGTTTTCTGGTCTATTATACCTCATGTGTCTACATTGTATAAATTCTTTTTGTGTTAAAAAAGAAGCTTTAAGCTAAAACACTAAAATTATGCAAGAGAAAACAGAATTCCAAAATGCAAGTAAACCTGTGTGAAATTGTAAACTACAATCTTGGTTAATGTCTAGCTGCATGAATTTTCTTTGCAGTTTGGGAAACTGATTATTTGACTATTATTGTGTCGTTAAACAGATGTGTCTTATTTTAGACTAACAGAAACATGAAAACTGCAGTAAACTGAAGCAATCAGTCAGTAAGTATTTATTCTTCATTGTGCAAACAAAATTAACAGTTATTTTGTAAGTTGTTATTGATTACAGTGAGGACCAAAAAATACAGTTTTTATAAGCAAAACTGTGCATATTGTGACCTGATATTTTGATATTAGTTTAACAAGTAAAGCTTTAGGAATTTGGGACTTGTATCATACTTTACAGTTTCTTAGTACCCTCTGTTTTAAAAGACCTGCTGCTTAAAGAATTCAGTAGTAAAACTTATATCCAGTAAGTGAGCCTTTCTTCCTCACTTTAAATAGTTCAGATTTACAAAAAACTAGCAACTTCTGTTGTGCTCTTTCTATACAAATCCCATATATGAGTTGGTATTGGGCCTATATGGTTGTTGGTTGTATGTATGTCTGAATATATGGTATATCTAAATCCACAGTTTATCTATAGCTCTGTTTTCATGTACCATGGACACAGAAAAAAAATGTGAGAAGACAGTGTACAAAACACAGCACTGGCAAACAATGGGGAGGTTAAACACCCAGCACTAACCAGCAATGTGGGTGAACAGGAATTAAAAAACAAAACTGCACTGACAGCAATGTATTGTTGCTGATGGTGGTGGTGAGTTGTTACATGTTAAAAGCTTTTTACACTGCACTGGTAAAATGCACTATTAAAATAGTACCAGCTAACTGGAGTTATTTGTGTGGTCATTGACAATGATGGCAGGAATTATTATAGCTGGCACTGACAATATCTCTCAAGAAAATAATTGCAGTCACTGTCATCTAATGGTGGAGGTTATTGTTGCAATGGCCCTGATTTAATAAAGTTCTCCAAGGCTGGAGAGAATACACTTCCATCAGTAAAGCTGGGTAAACCAGCAAACCTGGAATGCATTTCTTAAAAGTCATTAGCTATTTGTTAGCAAATGTTTTCAATCCTGGACCAGATTCATTTCAGGTTTGCTGGATCACCCAGCTTAACTGATGAAAGTGTATTTTACCGGTCTTCTATTTCCTCTTTATTCTATTCCACTATTTTATTATTCTAATCTACTATTTCTCATTATTACCTGGCACAGCTTTTCAGTCTTTAACTAAAGCCGAAACTGCAATCAGGACAAAAGCTGTCAGAAGATGTCAATTTTTAAAATGAACTTAAAAAGTTCTATGTTAAAAAAAAACCTGTACTAGGAAGAATTCAAGAGCTACCAACATTCTAATAATAGTAATTGGTTGTCTCTGGTTTCAATTAATCCCAATTCACTTGTTCTCAACAAGCATGCAAGTTATAAAGTCTGATAGAAGTTGGAGTATCTGATCTCCATAGTAGGCAAAATCAAAGCCATTGGATAAACATGACAGCCAGGCAACTGGAATTTCTAGAAGGAGAAATCTGCAACTTTCATAATCCTTCAATACAGGTTTCCCCTAAGGTTTAAATTCCAACAACAGTATGAAGTTTAAGTCAAGAATCTATGAATGCCTGTACATAAACAGTTCAGATACAGATACTTTTGGTATGGGTTGGTTGAGCTATGTATGTTACTAGTTACTGCTTAAACACCTAGGGATCTAAATAAATGTTTTGACACAAAGTTCACCCACATTTGACACAAAATTGAAACGCTTTTAAAAATGGATAGATTGGAAAATGTGATAAGAAGCTAGAACTAATGAATCATATTTTCTTCCAATCTAAACTAAAAAAATTCAATGGACACATTGGGTTGTATGTAAACTTTGAAAAAAGTCACCACATAGAGAACTAGTGCAGGCATAATTCATGTTCTATATAAACAATTTTATTGAAAATCTGCCATCGACTCGCACAGTGCTTGTATTAACATATTTGGGGATTCTTCAGGTATTCTTTCATCATCCTCCTGGGCAGTGCAGTCTTAGTATACACATAACTAAGGTTGATCTACTAAAGGGGTTTAGCAAAGAATGTAAAGCTCTAATGACTTCAATCATCAAAATATGTGGATCATACTGTTTATATTTTTTTATTTAGTTTATTTCTTTGCATATGCAAGATAATATTTGCAACATTTACTAAGTAAAATATTCCTTGCAAGAGAACAGCCTTTATTCCTTTAGCAAATCATTACCATTTTACCTGAAAAATCAAATACAGTGGTACCTCAGTATAAATCCGCTTTGGAATAAGTCCAACTTGGTCCTGTTTGGACACAAAAAATTTTGCTTGGTATACATCCTTTGTGCTAAAACTTGTATGGGTCAAAATGAGTCATACCACTGCACACTACCCTTATTTACTCCTCCCGAGACAAAGCCACGACTGCCCAGCAGTGTCAGTAGGCCAGTTGCTACGATTAAGTGAACAACCCGCGCTATAACTCTCTGTGAATTAAATAACATCTCCTCCTCCTCCCTTCTCAGCACCATCCTAGTAGGCACTCGACTCTTCTCAGCATGGTAAAGTGAAGGTAAATTTTCATTTATTTTATCTAATTGCTTTTGTATTTATGTATTTTAGTATTAAGCAGTGTTTATTTTACATTTTTCATGGGAAATATTACATATTTCATGGGAACGGATTAAAATTTTTCCTTTTATAAGTCTAAGGATCTGGAACGGATTAAGGACTTATACCAAGGTACCACTGTAAATGCTTCACTTGAGTATAAACCTAGGGTACAATATATGTCAATCTCTACTAACATTTAATCAGTAACCAATAGAAATGCCAACAACAATAATGGGAATTAATATTTCCATGGTGTGTTATTTTAAAAACATTTAAAAATACCCCTTTTTAAAGGGTCAAATATTCTGTAGTTTTTATTTAGTTATGACTAAATATTTTTATTTAGTCAGTTTGAATCTTTAAAGCATCATCTTTTTTACATCTTCTTTGCTACATTTTTATATTACATTATACTCATTCACAAAATTGCTTAATTTATTGTAACATTTGTTGCTCATACTGTTCTGATACTTTTTTGTTTTGTTGCAACACTGCAAACTTATTGATATCAAGCTGTATACAAACTAAGTAGCACTTTATAATATGTCATCACACAATAGTATGACTGTAAAAAAAAAAAAAAGCATTTTGGATCTGATTATTATTATTATTATTATTAATAAACAGGATTTATATAGCGCCAACATATTACGCAGCGCTGAACATTTAATAGGGGTTATATATATATATATATATATATATATATATATATATTGACAATCAAAAATCTGGCAACCTCCAGACCCAAGGTGCTGGATTTTAGAAAATTTAGCATTTTTTAAAAGTTATACTTTCCTTCACACACAGATTTTTGGTGTCCGATTCCTGAACGCGTTTATGTGCGCGCGAGTTTCTGATTTTGCTTGATGAATCAGGCTGTATGTGTATTACATATTATACATGAAGAACAGTGCCATCTACTGGTGTGACCCACATATAAATTGGGATTCTTTTTGTAGTGGCATTTTGATATGACAAAATGTAGTTATAATTAGGTATATGTAGTACAGACACAGGGAAACACAGGAGGCACAGGTGACACTGCAGACACAGAGGAACACTGGAACAGCACAAGGGAACAGACAAGGAAACACCAAACTGGCCAATAAGGGGTTAACAAAGGACCTGGACATGGAAAGCACTGAATTAAACAGCAGGTGTAGAGGAAATGCTCAGGAGTGTTAGGGGGCTGAGCTAGCTAAATAGCCAAGAGTGATTAGGAGGCTAGCCCTGATTGGCTGGCGGTAGGAGTGATACTGATTAAATCTGAAAGAGCAGGCGTGCCCTAGCTCAGACATGCCCACTTGCACAGGAGAAAGGTGCCTTCACTTTAGTGAGGAAGAGGTAAGCGTGACAGCAACATAAAACAAATAAAGCTTCTAGGGTATCTTTTTCAGTATCTGAAGATACTTACCTTACAAACTATTCTTAAAAAATTATTTTTTTATGTATCTGACATGTATGTAATTATAATATTGAAGCAATGTGCTGTCCTGTACATTAAAACATATCAATTTATAGGATTTTTTCTAAACTGTCATTTGCTGCGATTTTAGTTGATAAGTTGTGGTCCCATCCTGTTTAAAACAATCTGTCGTACAACTGCCTAAAATATAATATATCATTGTTCTGGTAGAATATACCTCCAGTGACCACATTGTGTATACACAATCATATTCAGAATGTGCCATCTATTTGCTTAGTACTATCAGCAACCTATTTGATAAGCCTTCAGGTATACATTAATCTTTGTTATTGGCAGTGCTTTAGGTCTTTCTATGCAAATCATTGTAACTCACTGATCAAAATAAAGTTCTCATCTATATCAATAAGGCTGGATATACACAGTTTGCGTTCTAACTGAAAGTGCTGTAGATCTATTCAATCTTTATTAATAACCTACAAATTTAGTAAAAGTAGAAATGTAAATAGTTGAAAAGCATGGAAGTGTAATTCATCTGCACAGGATGCAGGTTTACTAATAGGAAAATAAAAACCCCTAAATTTTTAATAGACAACACACCATGAAATCTGTTTGAAAGTCTAGCCTGCTTGTGGTCTGTATAGGCCACTTTCGATCTTGGTTTCTTGTGCCCTTTTCCTATACATCAATGAAGAATTTTTCTGTAAGGACAGAAAATGTCTATTTGGTTAGTTTTGCCAACATACTGCGGCAATATTGTGAGCATAGTCTACAGAAACGGTAGTATTTCTTTCCTTTTAACTGCTTTGGTAATTAGTAAACGTGTTCAGCTTTGCATGTTTTATTTTCCATGTTGCAATAGTGCAATGCATTTGTAAAGGAATGCTGCAGGAACTTGGTAGGGTTTGATTGTCACTTCCACTATGATAGAAAGGACTTAATAGGGCAGAATTTTTAAATGCAGCTGTCTTTACAGAGCAATTAATAAATATGTATAGTCACTTTGTACATTACTGTCCTGATAGTATTACTACCACTGCTTTTGTAATAGGTTAAGCGGAAAAAAATGACAAGTTTAAACAACATATTTGATAAAGTCTTCCAATGGCCTGTCTTGACTCAAAAAGTATGAAAAAAATATTTTTAGGGACAATTTGGTTTTAAGCAATTTTGAATAAAGTATACCTAAAATGTTTGCAACTGGTTAAATAAATAAATTATATAATCTATGGAGAAGATGATGCTGGGTGAAGATTTATCCCAATTATCTGTATGTAAATTTACCAGAAGTAATTAGTATTAATTTACCTGCAGTCACAATTCCAACTGTGTGAGTTAGAGTTTACAACAAATCTGGCTTCCAGCCTTCAGCACTGGTATTCTTTAACCACCTGGGCGGTTAGCCAGCACCTGGTTCGGGGTAAGAAAACTTGCTACTATCGTTTAGCCCGAACCAGGTGCGGGGTAGCTAAAAATATAAACAAGCGTGACATTGCAATCCGATTGTCATACAACATTGTATGACATTCGGATTACAACTGAAAAAAATACTTACCTTGTCCCCGCAGCTCCTCCAGAGACGTCTTCTGTCTTCATCCGGCGTGTGCAGTGACAATCTCCGGGGCTGCCCCGTGACGTCGCTGCAAGCGTCGGTGCGGGCGGAGGCGGGGCAGGAAATTCAAATCACTTTGTATTGAACTCAATACAAAAAAGCTGTATTGAGTCCAATACACAGAAATCTTTATATAATATATATATAATTGTATTATATATATATTATATAGGCTACTGTACGTTTACATTGCATTATACACTATTTTTTTAAAAAAAATATTTTTTTTTATAATGTTTTATACAATTTTTTTTTTTAAAGTTTATTATTCAATTTATTAAATTTTGGACATATTTCGGTGAGTCATGTCTAAGAATTATAGCCTACAATCTAAAATAAATTTTCATGCAAAAAATGTTTTTTTTTTCCTTTTTGCATGGAAGTACGGAAAGAATTATAACACCCGGTGTTCGCGTACGCATCCCTCGGCGATTTCTGATGATGTCACTGCATACGCCCATCGACGGGGGTTGTAGTGGGAAATTCAGATATTTTGTATTGGATTCAATACAAAGTCCTGTATCCAATCCAATCCAAAATAATACAAAATATATTTATGTGGTTTTGTTTATAGGTATCCCCACACTAGGGAGGTGTTTTAGAAAAATATATTACTATACAGTATACCGAATTATTGCATTTTCAGTATTTTTTATTTATTTATGCATTCTTGTTTAAATTGATTTTTGTGTTTTTTATTTAATTGTATTATTAAAGTTATTTTTTTTTTTATACATGATTGTGTGTTTCAAACTTTATTATATTCATGATATCTACTAGACCCTTGTTCAGACATATTTCTGTAAGTTACAGGTCTACAATTTAAAAAAAAAAAAATTTCAAGAAAAACAGTGTACCGCTTTTGGTACAGAAATCCAGACATCAGTGAAACGCCCAGGTGGTTAAATTGGTAGCTATGTTTTTATTTCTGGACATATTTTCCAATCATTCCACAATCCGCTTTGAACTAGGAATGAACCTACCCATTTCCTACAACAGGAGGGCTTGAACGATTTTGTGGTTCGAAGAATGACAAGTTGCAATCTGAATTTGTATCTCAGACTAGAAGTGTGTTATTTTGCTTTCTGAATTTAGATCTTGGACTAGATAGTGTTCACTAGCATTTAGAATGTCTGTCAGGTTACATGTTATTCATGCATGTAATTTCTGTTCACCAGTTATGCTGAATATTTTAACTAACAATTGTGTATTTTCAGAAGCAGGTCAGAACTTGCCCCTAGGTTCTTCCATTTTATACCTGCAGCAGTTTTGTTGTTTGTATTGGTAGAGCCATTTACATTGCTACCTGTTTCCTGTACTTAAATGGAAATTAAAGCTCTCTGGGCTCCAAGGATCCTTCATGCCTAATGAAGGCACTTTTAATAACTGTTTGGCTGCGGGGTCCTCAAGGATCCAAAAGAGGAGTCTCAACTGTGATGTTAGCACAAGGGGACCGCTAGAGATGCTATTAGTGGGCACATCAGCTGTGTTGGATTACTTGCCCCCTATAAACCACAGTGGTGAGGAACACAGGTTGAGGGTCTAGGAAAGATGGGCTAATCTACACCAGGCGGTTTCCTTGAGGCACGTTTTTGAGCATTTTAGATATTGTTCTTTGCAACGTTTTGAAAATTAAAAAGTAAGGTGAACGTGGGAAAACTCGAAAAAAAGCAAGAAAACACTTGAAAATGCTCCCATTGAACTCAATGGAGGCTTTTACAAGCATTTTTATGAAAGCTTACATTGAAAACAATTGGGGCTTTTACAAGCTTTTTTAGCAGGACTTTGGAATCTAGAAGCCTTTTAATAAGGAGACTCCCAGATCTCCTACACCCCACCCTGGGAAATGAGTACAGAGGTACATAATACCTCTACTCATTCCCTGAAAAGGTTAAAAATATGTGTAAAATAACATGAGGCTTTAATGTTAAAGTAAATTATTAAATATGTTTTGTGTAACTTTGTTAAACTTTTTTTTTTTTTTTTTACAGGTTATCCCACAATGAAAGAATGATTCCCATGGCTGCATTCATGACATGAGCACTAGAGGGCAAATAAGGACAAGTCTCCCCATTCACTTCTAATGCTCCGTGATTGGCTGAGGAAAGGGAAATTCGGATGATGCTTGAGCCATCATCAGGGTTTCCTTTCCTCTGCCAATAACGGAGCAGAGCAATCAGAGTTCTGCTATGCTTCCTCAGCTAATCACGGAGCACTAGAGGTGAATGGGGAGACTTTTCCTCATTTGCCCTCCAGTGCCTGGGGATCTCACACTGTCAGGAGTCCCATGGCTGTGCTCATGTCATGAATGCAGGAATGGGAATCATCCTTTCATTGTGGGATAACCTGTAAAAAAAAGTTGAAAAGTTACACAAAACAAACAAATTTATTAAATTACTTTAACATTAAAGTCTGGTCTTATTTTTTATGCACATTTAACCCTTTCAGCGAATGAGTAAGGGGTTTTATGTACCCCGTACTCATTCCCTGAAAGGGTTAACAGTAAAACTCCTATAAATGCCTCTTTAAAATCATGGCAAGTTGTGGTAAAACGCGTCATAGGATTTTATGAGTTTTTATGATGCAAACTTTAAAACACTAGTAAAAGTGAATAAAAACGCATATAAACATGGTAGGAATGTTTACATGGGTTTTTAAAACCAATTTATGTATACCCAGCCTTAAAAGCCTTTAAAAAAATTTAATCCTGAAAGATAGGAAGTCTTTAAATGGGGCATGAGCTCGAGGAGTTAGGCCTATCTCAGATTTGCAACCACAGTGTTGTACTGTATTCTCAACAATGCTGTCAACCACTCCTATTCAACTGTACAGGAGCTGTTGGGAACCACTTTATGCAAGTGTTTGTATGCAGTTGCAGCTGGGTTGTGGCACAGTTCCTGAAAATGACATGCAGTTATTTTTTCTCCAGCAAATACAAGGACAATGCATGCAAAGCTACTGCCAGCAGTTTGCTATGGCCTGAAAAAAGCTTAATCTGTGGTTTGCAATCACAAGTGTGAAAGGAGCCTTAGAGATAATGAGCCTAATTTATCAAAGATCTCCTAGACTGGAGAAGATAGACTATCATAGTAGGGATGACCGAGAATGCCTTTGACATTCTCATGAAAGTTTCCTCGAACTTCTGATGGGGCCGCAAAATTTTGGCAATCCAATTTCGTGTACCCATCGGAGGATTGAGGAAATCATAACAGGATGAGTACAACGGCTGCATACATGAATGCATCCATGGGAATCCTCCTGTGCCCAATTCCCGGGCACTAAAGGTAAATGAGGGCTTCCCTCATTTAACCTCTAGTGCCCGGGGATTGTGCACAGGAAGCAATCAACAATTGACAGCTGACAACTCTGCTCCACTGATTGCTCTTGCAGGTCCCAAAAAATTTGATCTCGGTAAGTGAGAATGGCCCAATTCGCCGCAAAATCGAATAATCCCTAGTCTTCAGATCCTGGACCAGATCCATTGCAGATTTGCTGCATCACCCAGGTTCACTTGTAATATTTTATCTTCTCCAGCTTTAATAAATCTGACCCAATGTTTCTTATATATATAACTTTTGTTTTCTTATGTTTATTATCTTTATATTAGTAAAATAATGTTTTTATTTGCATCCCTCATTTATTATTTTGCAGTAAGCACTAACATTTTAATTTTTTTTTTTTTGCACAGCTTTTTTTGTTATTCTATATCAAAAGTGTTCATCTTACCCATCACCCTTTTGAAAACAAATTCTAAAGATATACTTTTTATTTTTTTATAGAGAATACCAGGTGACAATACAAACTTTTATAAAGAAAGCTGGATTGATGAAACCAGACCAGCCAAAATGTGTTAATACTTTGGATGAATATCCTCAGTGTACTCAGTTAAATGCTTTATTTGTGTCCAAGACTCGAAGCAGAGAAGGCAAACAACTCAGCTCTGCATATTTAATTGAATTTAGAAAATACTTGGAACCATTTGGCACTTGGAACCATTGAATAAAGAATACTTGGTTAGATCTATAATCAGAGGCATTCTGTTAGGGATCTTGGGTGATAATACCTGTGCATTCGTTTTAATATGAAAACTGAGAAATGAAATGGGATGACAATTTACTGGAGTGTTGGGTTTCATACTGGGTTTCATTGAATTAATATTGATATCTTTAAAAACTCATGCTGAGAATATCAAAAATTGCCTGTTTTGTTAAAAAAATATCAAGAGGTGAGGGATGAGGACTATCAAAATCATTAAGAAAGCAATCTAGGCCAGATTATTTATTGTTTTTGAGCAAGTGGATAACTTATGCATGTATAAATTATGCATGTGAAAGGTAAGCAACAATCAGAAAAGACAATTAATAATGAATAACAGAGATTCAGTGATCCCAAGTAGTAGGGATTATTATTTTATTTCAAAGACTCGGGATGCTGAGATTATATAATAAGCTCTTAAATATAAGAGCTTATTTAGGAATGTAAGTAATATCCACAAAAATCCTAATTGTGCAAACAGGTTAAATCATGTAGCTCCTTATTCGTTTTGATTGTATACCTACTTAGGTATTATAAAAACAAGCCACTAGTAGAAAATGCAGAAAATAATGCAGAAAATTAAAACTGTATTTTTGTCCCACTTTCAAGTCAATGCAGTATGCATAAAATGTGCATGGTATTTGCGTAAAAGCCACAATGTCTTCTCTTACTCTGACCATCACTACTAATTACTAGATATTTCAATATATTCCCTACTTCCTCCAAAAATACAGGGCAACAGGTAATACCCAGAGTTCTCAGGTATATATGATCAGGTTCTTATATAGTTACTGAGTATACTTACTTATTTTTCTTATTTTTTTAGAGTTACATTCTGTGCAAGTGATCATATATACCACCTTTATAGTATTAAAATTAATAAATTGTTGAATCAGAAAATCAACTTGACATCAGAATGTCAGCAGCTAATATGAAATGATTTTTAAGAAATCGACTCCAGGTTTGCTGGATCTCCCAGGTTCTCCTATGATAGACTATATTATCCAGTCTTGGAGAGTTTTCATAAATCAGGCCTAATATCTTTTGCTGCACAAGAGGAGAGGGCAGATACAAAACCACCCTGCAGTGATTGATCCTTATTATTGAAAGCAAAGGTTCATGATGGGTTATTGTAGAGAAAAAATACTCAAAGACACTATAGTTCAAGTTAGATTACACATTCTTCTTGTTCCCTCTGCTGCAGCGCACTGTTTCCTTTAAAATTGCCATCTTTATAGGAACTGCCAAAGAAGGACTGAACACAAAAATAATAAAAACAATGGTGTGGGAAAAGGATTGGGTACAACTATTGCAAGTGCATTACACACAGTATTTTACACAGTATTTTGCAAATAAGTGCATTTATGTGAATCACATAGAAATAAGTTCATTGGTCTGTTGCTGCTCCTTCAGTGTTATTTTTGGTAGCTGTATTGTCAACCTGCAGCTTAGAAGAGTCAGGTCAATAGCTTGGCTGTACAGTCTGGCAGCAGTGCATTCATATTAGGACTGTCTGGACAATAAAAAGATAAAGTAATTCCCAAATTTGTGTTTAAAATGATTTGTGTTTAAATGATGTGTGATTGAACTAATCTGAAATCTGAGAATATTTTTTTGTACTTCCCATGTTACAAATCCACTCTTTACAATCAAAAATACCCGGTAAAAAGATAATAATGTTCCTGAATTGGCTTGCATACCTATAAAGTCCAGTCATATTTAGTTTGGAAGTAAAAGGTTTATGACATGTGGACAGTTTTTACCTAGCCATAACCAAGTAATCATTTACATGCAGTACATCTTCAAAACAATTATTCTTATTAGGGTTAAATGAAACTGACTATAATCTACAAGCAGACCTGGATGTACAGTTTGATTGGGCAGCCAAGTGGCAAATGATATTTAATATAGATGAATGTAAAGTTATGCACTTGGGGGCTAAAAACATGCATGCTTCATACTGTCTAGGGGGAATACATTCGGGGGAGACAGAAATGGAAAAGGATCTGGGGGTTCTGGTGCATTGACCTAATAACAGCATGCAATGCCAAGCTGCAATATCTAAAGCTAGCAAAGTACTTTCTTGCATTAAAAGGGGCACTAATAGACTGCAGAAATGGAGACATAATCCTGCCCCTGTAAAAAGCATTGGTCAGACCACATCTGGAATATGCAGTCCAGTTTTGGGCACCAGTTCACAAAAAGGACATTGTTGAATTGGAGAGAGTGCAGAGAACGGCAACTAAACTAAAAAAAGGAATGGAGGAGCTCAGCTATGAGGAGAGATTAGCTGAACAGAATCTATTCTCCCCTGAGAAGAGTCTTTTAGGGGGAATAGGAGGAATAGGGTCACACAAGGCTATTTTTCTTTCAGCAATTGAAGATCCAAACACGCTGTTGTGACAGGGTGTGTTGCAATACAAATTATTGCATTAGGACATTGTAATGCTATTTATTGTGAATGACACCCATTCTCCAAAGGCAACAAGGCTCCGCTGAGCATGTGCAACAACATATCTCAATGTAGGTAGCACACTACTATTTATTCTATGCTATGTCTGAAAAACTGCTTTACTCCCGCGTGTTGGCAGCTTGCTTTAATCCATCACAATAAAGCATGACATATCATGCATCAATGCAATGCACCAGAATGCCAGGGTGTGAATAGGTACTAAAAGAAAAAAATGGAAAACTACCGGCAAAGGGTCTGATGTGTATTATTAATGTTTAGGGAATATGACAGCTCATGCCTGGCTTTCCTACTAAATGGACATGTAGGCATTTAAAGTTCTCTATTTAATCTATAAGCAAATATCATCACTATGATAGCAATAGCAATCCTTACAAAAAAGTTATTTTTTCTGCCTTTTTTTATCATTTCACTAAAAATTAGAAATATTAGCAAAATTAGAAATATTCACAAAGCACTTATTTTATCAAATTGTAAGTGATCATGCCAGAATACAAAAACAGCTGTAGCCTATCCTGGCGGGACTATAATGAATCCACAGTAGGTGGTCCCATAGTAGCTACAAGTATAGATTAAAAATGTTTTCATACTCACACATCAGTTTATAGAATAATATGTTACATATGACAAGGCAGTTAAGGAAGACATTAATCTATGTGCTTAAAATTCTGACAGTAGAAGATCTATTAAAAATAATGATTTTCAGTATAGTTTATTATCACCAAAGTTGCTGGAGGTAAACTACTGTAGGTAGCTTAGTACTTCACAAGTGGAAACTCCTCCAACCAATCTTCCACAACTTTCAGAAGGACTTCAACCATGATGCTACTTAGGATCAGGTAAAATAAAAGTCAATAAATGAGGCAACCTTAACTGCATGTACACTTTTTTAAAAACACAAATTATTTATGCATACTGATTTTTTGCCCATATGTTCCTTTCAAATCTTAACTGTGTTTCTAAAATAAATAGTGTCATTGAGTATTCTATTTAGGCTTCTATTGAAGCTGGTTTTTCGGATAAATATATAGTCCTGGTTTCATATTGACCTTCAACCCTTACTGAAGACACCCGTCTACACAATATTAGGTTATGATATAAACTTTATTTTAGAAGACTTTGTATCAGCAGTTTTATTCCAAGTCCTGATATTGGACATGGCATTGATGAATGCACAATAGCCTTTGTTGTGAATAATATTCATGAGTTCAGGAAGAAATGTGTTGCCAATGGCTAACAAATTATATTGTTCTCCCATTTGTACCTGAATGTTGCTATGCACAACATTTGTCTTCTTTTTATGCATTTATCTTGAACCTTCTTCATCAGGCTGGTACATGACTTGCATTTATTTCTGCATGCATCACATTAAATACCAGCATTTATAATATTGGACCAGCTACACAAATTTGAATGAATCCTTTACCATGTTGATAAAAGTAGATGATGTACTGGTGTGCGATTGATATAAGAATACTAAAGACACCAGAAGTTAGTGATATGCTGTAGGTGATTTCTATGCAATTGTTTATTGGAAACAATGTCCAAGTATCAACCAACTATATTAAAAACAGTTTTCAGAACGGACTGATGAGGAGCAGGATAGAGGTTTACCTTTTTACCTTCATGTATCTCAAAGCATAATCTAGGAAAGTTTCAAAGAAAAAATGAAACATTTAGATCAGACCAGTTTGAAATAACTTGGTTTGCTAAATTTAGTGTTTATGCAAGTTTTATTAAGATATACATTTGAGTACAATGTTGCTGCATGCCTCCAAATTATAAATACATTCATATGCCAGCTTTGCCTAGAAAGAGTTTGTATGTATGTGTTGAATTTATATTCACCAAGTCTCACACTTGCTAAATCTAGCCTTGTCTCTATCATATTGTTACCATAGAAACTAGGACGAAAGGGAATCAATCTGTATTCCCAGCTCAATGAAGGCATGCATTCTGGTGCAAGGGCTCTATTGTACTATACTCTCTAGGCAAAAGGCATCTTGATGTGATGTGATTTGAAAACTTGCTCTCCTTGACTTTATGGTTTTATTTATGACTTTTCATTAAATCTTATGAAGTTTGCTTCCTTTTTTTATTTTCCTAATGCATTTTATTCAAAAGGTAAGTGGTAGTGAATTACCTTTCAATCTTCTTAAGGACTAAGAGTGTTAAAATTCAGATCATGGCAAAAACCAAAAGTGTTGCAGTAATGGGCTAGTCAAATTATTCTTCCAAAGATATTGTGGAAAGAATCGCATGCAACGTCACTACACTGCTCTTTTGATTAACATTTGCAGCAGCATATGCGCCATGCATTGATGTGATAGCTTACTACTAAGGGAAACTGGTTTTGTGAATTTCAATTAAGATAAACAATTTTGTGATGAAGTCTGTACAGTTTCATCTAACTGCATCATTATGAGAAGTATCCCTTGCCAGCCTGGATTTGAAATAAAAAAGGAAGTAGGAGGACAAGTAAGGCCCCATACCCGGGTATCAAGATCAAATGCGTTTTTCTCCAAGAAACATATCTGTGATTGTCATTATATCTACATTACAGATTGTACTTGTGTCTTGTCATGGCATCATAAAAAATTATTTACTGTTCTTATGATTAAAAAAAAAATTGTTGTGCATGTAATAGATGATAAACACTGTGCCATGTTAAGAATATTGGAGACATCTCTTCTTGTTGGTTAGTCTGTGGTTGTTTATAATTTGCTGCAGCAACACACCTTTTTTTATATGAGGTATTATATTCTTTTATATTTTGGTCAACTTATTTTATATGTTGTTTTAAGATCTGGATGTACATGAATTTATCTTTGTTTTTTGTAAAGTGCATGATTTGTTCCCTTGTGTCACAATGTACATATAAGGACCATATGCCCCGATCTTCGGACAATTTGTACATTTGTGATGAGTTACTTCACATTTATTCTGAACCACAGTGCAATTGTTTTTGTATACTAACGAAAGGACACTAGTATTCTGTAGACATTTCTTATAGAGTATGATTTTTCACGAGTATTCTGTAGACATGTCCTAAAGTTATGATTTTTATATTTATACTGAAATAAGTTTTTTTGGTGTTAGACTATTTTGCTTGTTATAATGTAGGTCTGGGATGCCTTCTGGGCATGAAAACCCTTAACTGTAAAAAGTGCATTTGGTGATTCCTATATCATTACCGAATCCCCTTTCATTTCTGTATATCTTTCTGCAATTTATCCTGATTTTTTTTCTGCATCATCTGAATTTATCATCTAACCTGGAACTGTAGTTACTATTACTATATTAACAGTTTCTGTGGCTTTTATTTGTAGGTGCGAGCCGTGGAAAAAGAGACCAAAGATTATGTTAGATTAAACATCAAAAATAATATGCAATAAGAAACCCATAACCTATAGCATTCATTCATATTTCAATGTTTAATCAACGCAATTGCAAAAATAGTAAAACTGGTTGACTGGTTGGCCAAGATAACTTTTTCTTTTCATGTCATCTTAATATTTATAACTTGCCTCCTAAGTAAGAGTCCATACATAAAAATGTATAGAGTCTGGACATCTTTTAAAATATTTAGCATGTTAATAGTTGTCCTGAATTATTTTAAGTGCAGTTTCATCTGATAAAATGAAAATGCAAAAGTTTTTTTCAAAATTCGCAGCAGGAAAGCCCGTTCGTATCTAGGAGTCATCTGTATGTTGGATGGCCTTAACTTGGGGACTACCTATAAATAAATGCTACATCCTAACTTTAAAAAAAGGCCTATCACTATAAATTAATTCAAGAAACTGCCAATAGTGAAAATCCTGATATACCACCTGTGAAACCAACATCCACTATTTATTAAAGGAAAACCTTATAGCGGAAAAAAAAGCCCAGTTAAAACATTTCTTTTTTTTTTTTTTTGTTTTTGTTGTTTTGGTGGGTGGAAGGGGAGTGATAGATCACTGGATGCCATTAGAGAGATTTAGTGTTACTTTCCTAGTGACAATGTCTTACCAGGCAGGAAGTAAATTGAACTTTCTAGTGACAACCTAAACAGAATTTAAATCTATATTTTCTATATTTTCTATATTGGAGCAGGGAATGGAAAGAAGCCTTGACAAATTGATTGATTGAATTGCGTTGACTGCGGTGTGGGATTGAAGGTAAGTGTATTTTTTTTTTTTTTTATTTTGGGCATTTTTGAGTTTACTTCTATTTAAATGCCTCTACTTCACTCCTTTATTGCCTGACCTTGACTTGCCCTAAACCTTGGATTTGTCTTCTGACCTGCTTTTTTAATTACCCCAGGCTTTGTCACTTGGATTTTGATTCCCTAATCCGGCCTTGGTGTGTTACTTTACCTTGTTTATGCTCAACACTCTGTACTGAACCTGTCAGCAAGTTACTGACCTCGTCAATAAATGTCAAATGTTGAGAAGCAAACCACAAACTTATTGTATAATAAAGGTATTGTAGTATCCTTAAAAAAACATTTCTGTATTCAACATTTAAAAGGTACTGCAAATCATATTCACGTATTTGTTCATTTTTTTTCATGAATGCAATGTAATTCTGATGAATTACAGTTAACATTGACATCCTAATATTACCTAAAACACCTGACAAATGTATTTTTTGACATCAATAGCCTTACATAATCAAGGATGGTCAATACAACACAAGATTTTTATTTTTGAGACATTTATATGTTTTGTGTAGTTCATACATGTTTGCCTAAGTGTAAATGAAAAGTGAAATTTTAAAGTGTGTTTTGCAGAATGACAAAACAATTTTCTCATTTTGTATTGTAATTGCCATATGTTTCAGCAATGCAACACATAATTCATTAGAACTCTCTTGTGCTGTAACATGCTGTTTTGAAATAGTTATGATTATTAGTCTGGCTTTCTGCGGCATAAACAGCAACCCATTGCTGTATTTTAGCTTTCTTTTTTATTTTTCATCAAGAGTGACCTTTAGAAGAATACAGAAAGATTGGAGTTTTAGTGATAGCATTTATTGGCTAGTTTAGGATATTAAAGATGTAAGCTTTTGGAATGTCTATAAAGCCTGGGGAGGATATATAGGCATCCTGAAAGCTTTTCTATTTATTAACCTAAACTAGCCAATAAAGGATATGGCTAAAACTCCAAACTTTCTTCTTAGTCCTGCATTTCCCTCCCACAGTGGTCTTTGCTTTATCGAGGTTTGTAAGATACCGGGTACTTTATAAAAATACATCTGTTGATGTATACAATTTTGTATTTTTTATATCCCCTGCCCTACCTAAATTATTCTGCCTGTCTATAAGGCTCCATGTCCAGGGCTCACAAGTTTAGATGATGTTGGTCATCATTCATCCCTGGAAGAAGATCAGTTACTAAGTTCAACAACAGAGGTAAGTATTGCAGTAGGAGGTTGCAATTTTTATTTTATTAACATCCTGGATGGACAAATGAAAGTTTTGCCCAAAGGGTGGAGCTGACTTTATTTTTTTTATCTCATTGCTATGTAAAAAGAACACATCTCACCTACTAGATGAATACCAGTAAGGCTGAATGAGTGGAACCTAGATCATCTGAATTTACTAAGTACATAGTCCCAGTTAATGAAATTGTGTAGTCATGTCCATGCAGTATGTTAGTTATAGCATCTTTATTGTCACAAATGTGTGAAAAAAACAAAATAATAAAATCACTTTTTTTTTTGCAGAAGTTGAATAGAGTTACACAAAATGCTAATTGTGCTGGGCTCAGCATTTGTATATAGAGGTTATAGAGTTTCCAGTTTATTAAAATTCTTTCACATTCTTCAGTGTGGTACCAAGTGGCCTGTCTATGATTGTATATTAATATGATACTTAAATATTAAGCAGTAAAAGAGTTAAAATAATATATTATCTTAAAAAAACTGTGATCCTTGGAAGGGGAGGGGGTGATGACAATGGGGAAAAAACTGTCCTAATTGGATAGAGACAACAAGTGTTGACATATGGTGGTTGTAGCAAATTGCTTTTGTTCAAAGTTTTGAAAGTGACTTTTTATAGATAATTTGTGGAAGATATTAGATAAAATCAGCTCACTAAACAGGTTTGGTAGAGTTTTAATGCTCTTTTAAGCAAACTTGAAATGTCAAATAAATATAGGTGAACGAAGGTCAGCGGACTATTTCTAAATTTGTCACAAACAGTACAATCAGACTGTACAATTTTCTTTATTATTACTAACCTGTGGAGACGAGGGTTGTGTTAGGTAGACTAGAAGATTTAAAGAGACTTTAAGTAGGTGACCAACAAGTTAAAGCTTAACTTCGGTAAGTACTTACTTCATTAGTCCACATTTTGTACTAAAAAGACAGGCATAGCAACATTTTTTTCCTTTTTAGAAAAAAACAAACATGCCCAACTGAGCAATATTGATTTAACTGTATAACAATATTGAAGTAAATGTTATCTTTGGTTTAGCAAAAAAAGTACAAGCCCACTAGCAAGTGGTCCTTTATTTTTGGACTTTATTTTTAGCTTTGGTTTGTATGTTTAGTCAGCGAAGGTATAGATGTACAAGAAGGCTAGACTGTTAGACCCTCTACCAGGAGTTTTAAACCTTTTTTGATAGCCATTTCATACTCAGCTAGGTTACTCTCTGTGTATGCCTGTGATAATAGATGTGATTATTATGTTAACAGACCTCTCCCCAATGTTCCAGCATTGGTTACTTCTGGGTGATTCACATTTTTGATGTTTTTTTTATATAAAGAAATGTCACAACCTCTGCTTTATGAGCTAAAGCAGAACCACAAGCTATTTTCAATGCAGGACTTAATATTAGCATTAGTCACAGCAATTCCATTTGAAAAATCAAATATTTGCAGTAAGGCCTTATCTACCACAAGTTTGTCTGTGAACTGAATGTGCTATTTAGTCATTGGGCCTGATTCTCTAAAGCTCTAAAAGACTGGAGAGGATACACTTTTATCAGTGAACCTGGGTGATCCAAAAATCTGGAATGGATCTGGTCAAGGATTAATACCATTTGCTAACAAATATGAAATGACCTTAAAAAATCCATTCTAGGTTTGCTGTATCACCCAGGTTCACATATGAAAGTGTATCGTCTACAGCCTTGGAGAGCTTTAATAAATCAGAGCCATTAAGTTACCTCACCAGCATGAATGCACAAGTGTTCCGGAAGAGGAAGCAGCAGTTTGGAACAGTGTTTGTTTATAAAATAACCTAAAAATACAGCATACATTATGCAGTTTACACCAAATATGTTAATAAATTTATAGTTAGAAAGGCTTCGGTGATAAGCCAAGCTAAAACTAATCCCCAGTTGGGGATAAGTTTGAAACCTTGATATAAACAAAATGAACAAGGTAAATAAACAGGTATAGCTTCTTTTTTTCAGATAAGAGCTTGGAATTTTCCATGTTTTCAAAAACATGCCTAGTGAGATTTGAAATAGGTATAAGCATGTCTTCCCATACGTCATGCTAAATCATAGGTAGAATTAAGTAAGAGCTGTCTGGCATAAATGAATGCAGGTAAGAAAATGTAATTTGCAAAGATAATCATATAATCAATCTCAGAGTAAGTTTCCTAATCAATCTGAAAATTAATCACTGGAATCTGTAAATGTAGCTAGTAGATCATTAAAGTCTATAAAGGTTTGGGAAATTAAATAGAATATTAAGGTGTTAACTTTTATTAGTTTCATAAAAAAAGGTGTAGATTGATACAAATGAATTTTACTTAGTCAAAACTTTTTAAAGCAGAAAACGTTTTCAGGGTGATTTTTACACCAGCAGACTATAAGGGTTTGATGCACCTCCAATTTTTCATTTTGCAAAGTGGCATATGAATCTTTACTTGTTTGGAAATAATGTAATACAAATTGAAAATAACATATACTTTCTTAGTAAGGCAAAGCTACAGAAAGTCTTATGTAGTAATTGTATATGTTATATTTATTTTCTTTAAAGGTGGGGTTTCCATTTAATTAGTGAGTTTCCAACCTCTCCCTATTCTAATTTCTGTATTCCACAACAGTCACTCTACATCCCTATTAACAAATAATCTGAAAACCGGCCCATCAATAGAAGCATATCAAGAGGTTTAATCACTCCTCTAGATGAAACTAATAAACGCTAAAAACAAAATCTATTTAAAACTCAATAGTATATACTCAAAAGTGCAAAGTCATCACAATCTTTTATGTTTTCAGTGAAGTAATATAGATGCACTGTCACGGTCCCTTCCGTGACGGAAGTTTGAGGATCTGTCAGACAAGCTGCATGTGAGATTATCTGACAGTCTCTTTGTTTTTACTTGTTTCTGTGTTGTTGTTTGTATTGACCACTCCCCTTGTATCAGGTGCAGCTGGTGGTCATTACTGCTCCACCGTTTAGTCTGGCCTCACACTTCCTGCTGTGCGGTTGATATTCACTGCTGGGTTGTGAAGAGCTGGAGTGTTGTGCCATCCTGAGTTCCTGTTTATATCTGCTAATAAGATAAGTTGCTTTACTTTTGGTCTTTTGGGGTCTTGTGGTTATTTAGTTGTTTACTAGGCCCCAGGGAGACACTGGGTCCTTCATAGGGGAAGGAACCAGCAGTCTCAAGCCAGACACTACTGCTAGGGCTATACAGGGCTAGTAGGGCCTAGGTTCCTGTGTATGAGTATTCCCACCATCAGGGGATACTCATACGGTTAGGAGTTAGGGCAAGGTTAGGGTGTCTGCAAGGGGTGACCATTCCCTTTTCCCTAGCCACTGGAGGCCTAGTCCAGAGTATAACCCTTTCTGTTTCCCTCCCCTCCCCTGGTATTCGTGACATGCACTCACCAGAACATATAGCTGGTCAGTGTTTGCTTAGATGAACCCAATAACCCTAGGAAGACTTCTATCCAATTAGTCTCAAACGCCACATGTGAGAATCCACAGCTAACAATCACCGGCAACAGGTGTCATGTTTTTATTAGGTGATGCAGCAACTCATACTTCCTAGAACCTGTGAAACCAAGATCCTAGGTTGTGTGCTGAATCAATGCACAAATCGGATAAAGATAAATATAGTATAAAATGTTTTATTAAAAAGTAAGGAATCCAACATTAAAAATGTCTAAGTGCCATGAACACCACAAATCGCCAAGTGAATGAATAATGAAAAACAGATCCCCCTTTGCATATTATGGTAGTAGGGACATGGTATGGAGAAGGCAATACCATGTGTTGGAGCTTTGCATGATAAGAGAAGAACTTTATACCTGTCAGCAGCTTTTTTTCTCTTCCCCTTGAAATCTCAGTTTTCTATAACTGTAAAATAATATAATTCTTTTCTCTGCACATTTTGTACTGTTTTCACGCTTTATCATTTACAGCCTAAGATTTTCTAAAGGTATGTTGTCCTTTTATAATGCACTTTAGTTCCAGTGGTGTTGCTTCCTTTGATGTGATATTCCATGTAATTTCCTGCTTTACTTATGCTTTTTTTTATTTTGTCTTATTGGTATCTGGACAGTGGCACATCAAGGGCTATAGTAATGTATCCTGATCAGTATGGACAACATTTCTGGAAAAAGGTAAAACATTTTGTAACATCTCACAGAGAATATCTCTCTATTTTTTTGCAAAAAACATATTTTAAAATCTCCAGATGCCAGGTTTGAATATTTTAACTTTAATACTTTTTGGCCCTTTAATAAATTCTACTGAAATCCTTCATTGATTTCTAATAATTTCAAGTATCATCCACTCTTAGTATTACACCTTGGTTGAACAAAAACCTTTTTGACAATATTGCAAGATATGTTTTAACTATAGATTTAAAGAAATCGAAGCGGAATTCAGAAGATAAATAACGTGGTAAAGCTGATATGCGATTTTAGGGTTTGGCAATACATATACTTTAAGCTCTGCACACACTTTAGCAAATGTGTACTACTAATACTACATATAGGAAACTAAATCTACTTTCCTACCTTTATGAAACATACACAAGAAATGATGTGGTCGTCTTGTATGATTTGGCCCTCTGGCATGTACAAGGAGTACTGATTACTCTAGCCAAGTTCCCACATTAAATCTTTATATTACCACAGATTGGTTGCAAAGGCAGTTGCAGTGCTTTGGGCAAATTAGGTGGTAATGAAAACTACTTTAGGTATGTGTATGCACTTGGGGCCTTGAATCTTGTTTAAAATAAATATTTTAATCATTTTCCAATTTAAAAAAAAAAAATCAATAAAAAAAGCATTTCCAAGGCAACCCACATTTTGGAAAGGTCTTCTGGAGAGGTCAAATGATCTATCTAAAAACTGAAACATACTTGATGAATTTAACCCTGGAATCATTTTCTAATGAATTGCAGCACTCATGCTTTCAATGTGAAATTGCATACTATTGACACAATCCCCCTGGAATCTTGATTAAGTGAGTATGTAAAATAGGTGTTAATTAGTGTTATCAAGCAACTGCACATATTTAGGAGGCAAAACAGGGTTAACAGCAGGAATATCATAATGCAGTTCCTGGAAGGCAGGATTAAAATCAACAATTTTTTCAAAGTCATTAAGTCACAGTCTAAAACTAAATGTTATAAATATATAATACATAAAGTTAGGTCCATTAATATTTGGACAGAGACAACTATTTTTCTAATTTTGGTTCTGTACATTACCACAAGTAATTTTAAATGAAACAACTCAGATGCAGTTGAACTGCAGACTTTTCAGCTTTAATTCAATGGGTTGAACAAAACTATTGCATACAAATGTGAGAAACTAAAGCCTTTTTTTTTTAACACAATCACTTCATTTCAGGGGCTCAAAAGTAATTGGACAATTGACTCAAAGGCTATTTCATGGGCTGGTGTG